>NW_028239389.1:77500-86885 GCF_047967505.1 Dipteris shenzhenensis | reverse complement strand
AGGGAGCTTGGTGAAAAGTAGGAAATTTCGTATAATAGAAGGAAATTGGTTGGTGTATACGAGAAGAGGATGCGGTATTCCTACGCCCCCTGCCTACAGAGAAGGGCCGAGCTCCAACCACTTACGCCACGAGCCAATGGGAACGAGATAAGGACGTTTGTTTGGTCACTTCGTGTTCCTATGATTGCTAATTGGCGTGGGAAGTTTCTTTCATTGGCCAACGACCGTTACTGAGATGCCGAAAGAGTTGTCTCGAATCCCACCGTACTCCCTGCTTGATAGACATTTTTATGTGAAGTGAAGTCCCCTTCGATTGAGGTTTTGGACGTAAGTGCGAGTGATTTACGGGGCTTCAATGAGGCTCCCGGATCCGATTCGAGGAATCAATAAAGAAGTGCTCCCCTCCCCGCTGGTCTGGTCGAGGTGTCCCTCTCCTTTAACGGTCGAGTATCCGAAGGAACGAATTAACTTGTGACAGGTACTATAGGACGGACGGACGGACGGACGCATAGGCCGCCTATTAAACCCAAGGAGCCGGCCAACAAGGCAGGCACATCATGGAACGGAGTCACTGACCGGACAGATGACACGAACACGTGTCTTATGCACAGACAGATCAAACGAACCGCATGAACACTTTGCAAGAGCACTGCAGTGTGGGGCTGTAGGCTGTGTCAAGTCAAGAACGGTATGGTAATTAATGAAATGGAAATCGGTTACACCGAGGCCTTCTCGTTGGGCGTAGGAGGGTTCGATGAATAGCGTCTCCTCGATGAGAGCGGGTTGTTTGGGGTTCTAACCCACAAATTGAATACCCACAAATTGAATAAGATTTTGAGCTATGGCGGCTTCAGGGAAGTCCTGTAGCTGGAGAATGAAAAGACGGATGGAACCGCGAAGCTGAAACTGAGCATGAACGAAAGGAAAGAAAACTTCGCATCTCCACTGTGTTTTGCTTCCCACATCAAACACTGGGCACAAGAGTAGGCGCAGATTTCTTACTGGGCTACGTCCTATCATCCTCGGCGTACTTATCCGCTGAATAAATGACTCTCGACGCTGATCTTGACAAATACTGTAGATTGCAACAAAACCTTTATTTAAAGGGGAGGGGCTTTCCTTGGTTTTTTTGCGCTCTTACATATTCCCAAAGGCAAGGCTGCAAGCGCGAATAAACTCAATACAATCAACTCGGTACTCGGTTCCCACTGGTTCGCTTACGCAGGTAACAGATCTATTGCTTCCAGAAACATGGCCTACTATGTTGTGTGGCGAATCAGGCCCAATTGTACGCAGCCAACCAGTTGAAGCGAAGCCAAGCTCAGAGAATGAATTGACAGGAGTGTTCCAAATTGCTTGGAGAAATGTGAGCCAACCCCTTTTCACTGGGAAAGTGATAGTTCTGCCATTCTATATACGAAATCTCCGTATTGGGGCACTGATAGCGTTATTGGAGCTACTTCGAATCCCGTTCAGTGCACGTAAAGGATTGATTCCCACACCATACCACAGAATTGGTTATATAGAGGAATCATCTCATCTTCTTGAAGGTTGCTCACGTGCTTTAGGATCTTTCTCTCTATCTATATCTTTTCTAGATATATCTATATCTTCTCTTTCTCTCTATCTATATCTTTTCTAGATATATCTATATCTTCTCTTTGTCCATCTGTTGACGCCGGGAACTGGTTGCTTGTTCTTCGATTGGATCCGGAGGCCTTCCATCTGAAAGCCATGCATCCATCTCTTTTCTTTGTTCAGCCGGGTTGTTTCAATTTCAATTTCCATTTCAATACCCTTTTTCCGGATATCGTCTCTACGCCTTTCCGCTTCGACTAACCATACATTATCTGACCCGGGAAGTTTCTGTTCCTCATCAAGAGATGCTTTGCTGATCGATTCTGTTAGGGCCCATTACGTTCTTTTAGGCTTGATGGCTCGCTGCGGGCAGAATCTTCCTTCGTGCCTTCCTGTTGCTTTTCAGTGGGTTTGTCTTTGGCTTCTATAGGAAGTAGAGGATGACCCAATCATAGTGATAACACCCCCTCAAGATCCCCCTCAAGATGCCAATTATATCAAATACATAAAGTGGGCAGGCCTGGTAGCAGCAGCAGGGGCGGTACTGTACATAATATATTCAAATATGTCTGAACCTTCAGACTCATTAGAACTGTTTAAATCAGCTATATATAGAAAGCTGTCCAAAATAATGAGTAAGCAGGTAGAACTGGAGGATGAAATGACTGAACTAATCCAGGAGTTGTCTTCGACTGTAACGAATAATCAAGATATGATAGATAAGGTAGTGGAGCTAGGGACGGCAGCAAAGAACCAATGTGGTAATATGTTAAACGAAACATCATATGTGTTGGAATGCGTTCCTGGCAAGGCCAACAGGGTGATGAATCATGCCGATACTCTAATAGAGTCGTTGGTTTACGTGACCGCATTTATCAAAGTAACTAGGAGTTACTTCAGAAGCAGGTATTCCGATGATCCTCCAGTTACTATAACAGAAATATTAGAATCTTTGCCATCTAATGCAGAGAGAAATTCCACTGAAATATTAGAGTCTTTGCCATCTAATCCAGAGAGAAATTCAACAGTAGTAGCTGAGGAGGAAACCACTGTAATAGCACAGGGTTCAGAGCCAAATGAAGCTATAATAGCAGGTCCTACTCTGAGCTTGGATTGGTATATGTCAGACAACTACGATCGCGCGGGGGATTCTACTGCTACTTCCACTGCTACTTTCACTGCTATTTCTACTGACGGAATAGATGCCCAAGAAAAGAAGTGGTCAATGAGGTGATGTCTCACGACAGACCCTTTGCGTTCTCGGTTGTTGATATTGGAACTCAGACCGTTTCAGAGAGAATTCTAGAAACTAGACTCCTAGAGATGTTAGATTGGATCTTTTCAGGCGATGGAGAGGCATTTTCTCATGTTACTCTCGCAGAGGTTCGAGTCCTCTTCGGAAGGCTCTGCTTGCTTGAAGGCTTGATTGCTGGAAGTGACTCTCAACAAAAACAAAGATTCACGATTGCTCTTCAGTTGGCAGAGTCACGATTGCTCGAAGTGACTCTCACTTCAGTTGGCAGAGTCACGATTGCTCGCTTTGGCCTTTTTTCATTGAAAGGCTCGAAAACATTCGGAATAGACACAATTTTCTAGTATGGATCAGAGCGTAGCCTATATATTGGTTTTATCCACCCAGCACTGATAGCGTTATTGGAGATATCGGGTTCGAATCCCCTTCAGTGCGTTGCACGTAACTACATGTTGCGGGATGGAACTAGGTCCACGAAGTGCGGTTACACCCAATAAATCCCTTCATAGTGCGATTACACCCAATAAATCCCTTCATAGTGAGGTTCAATCCTTCTTCGTTACTTAAGAGAGTATTTTAGTATATGAATTAACCTTGAAATTCAAGGAAAGGTCTCCCTGGCCTTGCTCGGTCTCCCTGGCCTTGCTCGGTCTCCCTGGCCTTGCTCGGTCTCCCTGGCCTTGCTCGGTCTCCCTGTGCTTGCCTTCTTAATGGAGGTACAGGGGCGGATTCCTCCCTACTATTGCCAATTCCGTGGTTGGCTGAAAGCGGTGATCCCTTTTAGTAATAACTTGAAGAAATCTGAGTACTCTAGGTCCGGGAATGGATGATCATGTACCCTCATGACGTCCTGGGTCCGGGTAGCCTTGATAAATAAGGTGACCGCTGTGGAGGCGGCATACGTAGAAGGGAATAGAGGATGGTTCTTTGACTATGCTATCTTAGGAGATGACTTAGTAATAAGCTCCCCGGCAGGTAGCTAAGCAGTATAAGCGCCTTGTCAAGCGCGCTGGCATGACCATCTCTGAGTTCAAGTCATTGGACTCTGAGAATGGGTCTTATGAATTCGCGATTCATATGGCATAATGTCGATGCGTCTTCCATCTCGTACAAGATGGTCACAACGTGTACGACGTTGCCTTCGCTTTATGAACCTCTGCTTTTCTCTTCCCTTGCAGGAACCTTTTTCCTTGCTCTTTTACCTCTCCCGGAAGCACTGATAGCGTTGGAGCTACCATTAGATGGCGGGGTTCAAATCCTCTGAAGTGCCAAGCACGTAACCCTTGGCGAGATGGAACGATATAGCTCTGGATTCCCATCAAATTGCGTATTATAGAAGAGATAAGTCTTAGCTAGGCTTCGCTTCGATTCCCAAAGAAAAGAAAGAATTGGTTATAATAGAAGTCTTAGCTATGCTTCGCTTCGATTCCCAAAGAAAAGAAAGAATTGGTTATAATAGAAGTCTTAGCTATGCTTCGCTTCGATTCCCTTTATTTTCTTTTCAAGAATTGGGTATTATAGAAGTCTTAGCGTAGCCTACGCGCCTTAGGATCTTTCCCGGAATTGAGTATTAGAAGAATTAGCTAGGCTTTGCTGGAGGCGGCCCACGTACCTTTTTCTTTTATTTGAAAGGATCTTTCTCTCTATCTCTATCTTTTCCTGAAATAAAGACTAGCGGAGGTGATGAGGCCTCTACCTCTCAAATTGCCTCTACTTCAAATTCAGTAGCCCCTGCCGGGAATTAAAAGCCCTATACATACCAAATTCACAGATGGCAATTATGGGCAAAATTAGCTTCATACTTCTCTTGGTATTTAAATAGATGATGATGCGAAACCATGAGGAATAGATTCGATTTTCTACTAGTATGGATAAGGGCTCCACCAATATACGGGTCCCACGGAAGCACTGAAGGCTAAATTGGAGCTACCGCTACCAGTAGGGGTTCGAATCCCGCACTACACGGAATGTTGCGAGATGGAACGATATAGCATAGCTCTGGATTCCCACAGAATTGAGTATAATAGAAGGATTAGCTAGGCTTTGCAGGAAAACAGGGTTCCCGGTTTTTTGTTTTTCTGCTCCATACCATACGAGGTCCCCCGGCATACGGGTCAGAGTTGGAGTGACGCATCACGGGAGCTGATTTTATTACCCGCTTTAAGGACAGGTTACTAAACGAGATCTCTCAGCGAGCGTTACAGCAGCCCGTAGCGGATGGGGAGGGCGACAGCCCGACTTTCTTTCCCCGCCTTCAGACCCGTTCCCCCCGGCAAGTCGGGACAGGTCTTTGGGCATTCTCTTCCAGGCCGAAGTTCTCTCCAGTTTCGGGTCGAGCTGGTTCGTTTGTTTATGCGGGAAGGTATGAGGGATGATCCTTTTCTGCCGGGAATCGGGCTATTGAGAGCTGCCGGGAATCGGATTTCTCTTTGCTTGGCGAATCCGGGCATCAGGAAGGGTTCGAGGGGCGGAACCTTTAGGGGCCAGGAAGGGTTCGAGGGGCGGAACCTTTAGGGGCCATGAGGAGACGCTCACATTTCATTTAAGGTGCGTGCCCTTTTGAACTCTGATTAGTGCCCTTCTGAACTCTAGAAAATGCCATTTCTCACTCCGACAAGATAAGATCTTTATGCGAAAAGAGTGCCATAAATTTCGTATATAGATGAGGCTTGAAAATAGGAGGATGCCTTTACTTTAGAAGTGGGGAAAGAAACTATATATGCTTTTCCTTCGTGGGAAGTTGTTGTGGGACTAGCTGTTCCTTCGTGGGCATCCTTCGGGTGCCCGTAGTGTGGGACTAGCTGTTCCTTCGGGTGCCCGTAGTGTGGGACCAGTGCCCTATCGTCAGTGTGGTACTAGCTTTTTCCAACCAAGTCACAGTATCAGGACTGCTGGTGGCACGTGGTAGCTGGTGGCGTGGCGTGGTAGCTGGTGGCACTTTACTTTACTTTAAAGGTACTAGCTTTTCCCGGTGGCACTAGCTGCCGTGGGGTACTAGCTATCCCAACCAAGTCACAGTATCAGGGTTGAAACGGTCAATTGGCATATATATCTCCTATTTTCTGATATGAATATTGGGGTTATTAGTTTTTCCTTCCGAGAAAGATCCGGCAGGTACGTGGGCCGCCTCCAAGAAGCAAAGCCTAGCTAATTTTCTTCTGCCTGGGGAAAGTGAAGCTTGCTTGCTTCCGCTTGCTTGCTTGCTTCCGCTTGCTTGCTTGCCTCCGCTTGCTTGCTTGCTTTTGTTTGGGAACGGACAGGACCGATTGAATAGGGAATGTAAGCGATTGAATGGGGGATTGCTTTTTTTGCCCGATCGATGTCCGTATCAATCGGCCTATTCCGCTCGGATACGTTCCATTCCGTTGACTGATTCCCGGGATAAAGTGCTTATCAGCACGAAACCGGGCCGAGGCGACGATTCCCCCGCACTCGATCGGAGTGATACGATCATATTTCCGGGCATAGGATATGGAAACCGAAGGGATAGCCTATTGATATACGATCTCTGTGTAGGTCATAATCCACTGCAGACCAGAAAAAACCTCTAGTATTTTCCCATCGCTGCGCGGGGTGCTCTCAGAACTTGGTGGAAATCCACTTGGTGGTGATTGGAGATAAAGGATTAGCTGCCACACCGGCTTCCTGACGGAGACAACCAAGCGGCAACGAAGGGCTAGCGTAGCTTTAAAACGAGCCTTTCCGCGTTTCAAGTATCTGCTTCCGACTGCGGGAAATTCCGTACATAGATGCGGCTTGCCTGCTTGGTCGAAATAGCACAAGAAGTGCCTATCGGCACAAGGGTCTCCGGCCCGACAGGTCGAGTGCCAGAAAGAAATGGCACGAGAATTCCGTATATAGATCAGATTCACCGGGCGGGTGAAACAGGATGAAACAGAAAACGCCAAGCGTTTTCACCATCAAGCATGCCGGGCTAAGGGGGATGGTGGTACACCGCTCCCACCAAGCAGAGCTTCGCGTTCTCACCGAAAGTTACAAACTGCCATAAATATCCCGGGAACCCTTTCCCCTCTGTTTCTGGCGGGCGGCGTTTCTTCTTAGCTCTTCCGTTCACGTAGTGAACGGAGCGATAAGAGCCCGCGGCGGAGAGTAAATGGTTTCTCATTCACGCGAAAAAACACACAGCTTGCTTACGTTCACTTCAAGTATACTCCGTTTTCATCACAAAAATGTATTACGTCAAGATTCGTCACCGAAACCTAATCACACTCATATTCCGGAAGTTCCTGGATCGTGTAAAATAATTGTAGTTCCAAGGGCACCCCCTAATTTACTCGAGAATGTCAAATTAGCCATAGAGAATCCTCGTGGTCAAAAACGCATAAAGACGTGAAGCAGAGCTTTAACCAAAAAATCGTTTCCATTCAAAAAATTTTTATTGAATCAAGAGTCAGAGGGAAAAGCATATGTCACTTACTTAGCATAGAGCGTTTCGCGGGGGCATATTACGTACAAATTTTCAGAGAAACTCGGTATGATTATCTCTTTCCATTATCCAGTCGAAATATAGAGAAACTCTATTCTATTTCATTTCTCAATGGCCACAACTTTTTCGTCGAAGGAACTTCCGTAACTGAAAGAGAATTTCGAGATCCTTGCGCATCTTTGAGAGTTCAAGGTGGTTATCGTCACTTCAGCTAACACAGAAGGGGAGACTTCTTCTTCATGGAGTGGCTTCAGGAGAAATACGGAAAAAACAAGGGGTCTATCGCTTTATTGCCACCGCACAACACCATTATGTAGTCATTTTTTTCGTCATTCACTTTACAGGTTCTATTCCTCTGGATCTTCCGCCCAGAAGGGCCGAACGGCTAACTTATTGCCCACCTCTTCACCCTGGAGCCCCCACAATCTTTCCCCCCGGCGCGGTGTAACGCATCTGGCAATGCTCAAGCATAGGGAGCTAACCGGCGAAAAGCCGCGGCTTTCGTTTCTTAAGGAAATGGGGCAACAACATGCTCCTGTGATGGAAAAGTTTGCACATGTACCCTTAGAAGATGCCCGGGCTGCCCTAGCCCTCGATTGGGTTGATGCAAATCATATTGCAAGGGAGTGTTCGGGAGGGCGTTTTCCGGCGGGAGGGGACTTCTACGAGTTTGCAGTAAGCCTGGGAGCGCACGTGCGGAATCATATCGCCGAAGCTATAACCGGGGGGTACCCCTTGGGGCCGGAGGAAACGCGGGAGATCCAGCACCTTCTGGAACAAATCGGGGGTATGGCCCCAACGTTTGCCCCCGGCGTACTTTTCCCCCTAATCCGTAGCTTCTCTGAATGCGCAGGGGGTGTGGATACGGCGAATGATGTGCTTTCCGGCCGCCCCGGGGCGGCAAAGCCGGAAGAGCTTGCGCAGGCCCTGCTTGAGGAGGTTGGAAGCTCAAGCCCTTCCTTCCTCCGGTCTTATTACTCAGGACGGATAGCCGAGTATGCGAGCCTGCTAGCATACTACCACGGGCGTTTGTTAACATTGCTCCCCGCGGCCGCGCAGTCACTTTATCCCTTAGCGGGTGCCCCCGCCGCAGGCATAGATGAACCCGGAATCGAGGAAGCCCCGCATACAGAGCAGGCCGTGGATGCAGAGGAAGCCCCAGCTGGGGGGGGAACAGGAGGAGGAAGCGCCTCTTCGGTTAGCGAACCACCGGGTCTACCTCTTCTCCTCGGAGTTGCCGCGGCTGTTCTCCGGCACCATGACTCCCTTCTTCCTGTTGGGATTGCCCTGGGAATTATCTCTCTTTTACTTAGACTGTGGCGGGGCCGCAGGCCGATACAGAAAGGGAAAGATGAAGTGGCGGCAGTGCCAGGAGGGAGGGCGCGGATAGGGGCGAGGGCCCCCTGCCCGAGAGCGGAGCCCAGATGCTCCAACTCTTGGAACCGATTGCCCAAGATATCGATCACACGCAGCGGTTATACGGGGAACTGGCCGGGATTGCGGGCGGCGAAATCGTTCCCGAGTCTGATGCGGAGGGCGCGGATAGGGGCGGGGGGGTCCCCGTTCCGGGCCCGATGGAGATGATCGACTTAGATATATAATATCAACATGACAGGTAACGGGCTGCTTTACCCCTTCCCGAGAGGACCTCCGCAAGCGCCTTTATTCGACATCATTTGTATTTCGAGGTTTGGAAGCAGAGAACAAATAGGTTAGGGTTTTACCTTGCTCGCTTGAATAGGGTTTTCCCTCGAGGTGGGGGCTTAATGAATCCCCCCCTCCCTTCTAGCGTAAACCCGTAAAGGAAATTTCAATCAGTTCCGCTGCGATGGACGGGACCGACCCATCACTAAAGATTAGGGCTATACGGATTCGAACCGTAAACATTCTCGGCTATGCAGATCGGAATATAGAAATTCTTGAACTGCTTCACGAACCCAACATGCTTCTTTCGTGGCATTGGGCTCTCCCACCAACTAGTCTTCCACCGGCTAGGAGGAACAAACAGTTGTTGATGCACCATCCTTTGCTTCATTATAAATAACAAAGAAATGGTTCCGCGTGCTCGAAGAACTCGTCCCCTCCGAAGCAATCCCGAAGTTTCTCGA
>NW_028239389.1:0-72500 GCF_047967505.1 Dipteris shenzhenensis | reverse complement strand
TATCCGATTGAGCTATCGGTGCGGGGAGGTAAACTTCTGTTTTGTTTTACCTCCAGTTTCCTCCAAGTCGACTTGATTTGAGAAAATTGTCCATGCTATCACCATCTATAGTTAAGTCTAATTTAAACAACTAAGTACAGCGTCACATTTAACACCTAGGAAAAGTACAGCTCAACTATAAGATGCATCAGCCGGAGTTATAATCATACATAGATGAGTCTTAACTAGTACAACTACTCAATTGTCCACTTCTAATAAACGTAATTAACCCAATTCCGAGAGGTAAAAACCTATTCAAAAGTTTAATGCAGACGAACCCAATATAATATGGAGGTGCCCTAGGCAGAGTTTCTACGAAGTAGTCTTCAGTCATAGCCATTCGTTCCCGCCTATCAACCGCTACCGTAAAGGCCTATACTTTGTCACAAACACCCTTACCAATAGAAAAAAGAGAAAAACAAATATCCTGAGTGCGCAGAAATAGAAATCTCCAAGACCCAGCTCCAGAACCGTTTCCATACTATCGAACGGCTCCGCAAGAGAGTGAATTTGTAGAGTTGAGGAAGAGGATTCCCCGCCTCCAGGGCCTGACCCCAAATCATTGCCTCCCCCCGGATCGGTGTCGGATCCCGAATCCGTGTCGGATTGCAGATCGATGATAAAAAAGTTCAAAACTAGAGAGACTTGTCTTAAATTAGGAAGTAATGAATTCAAGAATTGTCTGGTTTCAGCAGGCGTGGCTGTTGTGGGCTGAAACATGTCCAGGAGATAGCGCGCTGACAGGATATCAGCTAAATAGAGTTGGATACTTTTGGGCAATGCGGTGCTTAGCACTTGATCGAAGCCATGTCGGCACGAGTCGTTAAGTACGCCGGTCACTTGAGGCAGAGTATCATACTGAAGAAAAGAACACAATGCTATAAGCTGATTGCGTTGTTGGTCTTGAAGAAAACCTTGCTGGTTTAAGGCCTGGGAAATCGTGTCAAGTGTTTGGACCCGGAGACACAATTCCCTGCTAATACTACTATAAAAAGCTTCCAGTTATTTAACAGTGGTTATAGTTCTGTTATGATCCATCTATAAAGTGGGGTTCTTTTTCTTAGATTCTTTTTTTTATATTCATGGCAGTTTGTCCAGAATGAAAACGTTCGGATGAGTGTTTACCCCGACCCGAAGTGTTACTAGAGTGTATGCATACTTCCGTAAGTAACTTAACTTGGTGCAACATGGAAAATTCTCTGTTATCCACTGCGTAACTCCCATAACACACGCAAAATAGCGAAGGGAGTCGGAGTAGTTCTATAACCTAAATTTCTTGATGGCAGTGAAAGTGTGGTGGGTGGAGCAAGCAAGGCAAGCTAGCTTCTTACATTGCCAAGCGGAAACCGCCGGGAAAAGCAAGGGAAAAGCAGAGGGCTTCCTGTTTCTTCCTGCCTGCAAAGCCTAGCTTTTAGCTAATCGAAGCGGAAAAGCATAGAGATCGAGCGTGACGATGAGGGCCTCCTCGGCAGGGCTGAAGGGGGCAAGAAGCAAGCTTCTGCTCCCCCGACCAGCTATTTCACTTCCCATATTCTTTCTGTTCTGCTAAATCCCATCATCTTATTCGTGATCGCTTCCCCGGAATGCTGCCAGCAATCCAAGGACGCATGCCTAAACGGAAACTAAGTTCCCCCTTTAATGCTATCGCATTCTCTCCGGGTTAAAACCAGGCCAGGCCGGGAGGAAGTGTGCTTGTCCTTATCAGTGCCTCCCCGTCTTATTCCCCTCTCACTTCGGCAAAAGGTGAGTGCTTTGCTTCAGTTTCCTGTTCGGTATCAGTTTCCTGCTTCATTTCCTGCTTGCCGGTTCCTTCGGCTTCTTAGAGCTCTAGGTTGGGGCGATGCGATAAAACACTCTAGATGGAGGCTTAATTACTCCTGTTTCTTCCTGTTTCCTGCAAAGCCTAGCTAATCCTTCTATTATACTCAATTCTGTGGGAATCCAGAGCTATGCTATATCGTTCCATCTCGCAACATTCCGTGTAGTGCGGGATTCGAACCCCTACTGGTAGCGGTAGCTCCAATTTAGCCTTCAGTGCTTCCGTGGGACCCGTATATTGGTGGAGCCCTTATCCATACTAGTAGAAAATCGAATCTATTCTTCATGGTTTCGCATCATCATCTATTGCTATCCCCATCGTGAACACTACTGCTAAAGAATTTACTGGGATCTACAGATCGAGGCCTACGGAACACACGAGGGTTATCCGTGTTAGTCCCGACTTCAACATAAACAGAATTATCAGTGCTAGTCGAGGCCTCACTAGTATCCACAAGATTATCAGTAGTGTTAGTCGAGGTTTCAATAGTCTCCACAGGTTTATCAGTAGTGTTAGTCGAGGTTTCACTAATCTCTTCCCCCTCCGGAATATCCTCTAAGAAAGGCATGCTCTGTGCTGTTGAATATTCACTGTCTGAATCTGATAAATCCTCCGTAACGTCGAATTGTCTAAAGTCACTACAACCTGTATTCCCATCATTAACCACGACATCATTCACGCTATTGCTACTGCTAGTAAATTGACTGGGATTTGAGGGGAAACGCTTCTTTAATAAGCGCACCCCGGGTGGGGTCTCAGCATTATCCGTGGTAGGCTGGCTCTCTGCATCAATATTCTCAGCATTATCCGTGGTAGGCTGGCTCTCTGCATCAATATTCTCAATATCATCTAATACAGGCTCCTCATTGAACACAACCCTAGCTATCATGGAAAGCCCCTCCTTTACCTTGGGTATAGCACCAAGCCCGCCACTATTAGTACCACCATCATCATATCCTCTCCTATATAGGTAAATAGCCATCAAAGCACCAGTAATACAACCCAATGTTATTAGCATCGAATTTGACAAATACCAGGGATGGGAGCACAGTCCAAGTACCCTTCATCGGATGGAAGGCGCTGTTCCTTCGCACAGTCCAAGTACCCTTCATCGGATGGAAGGCGCTGTTCGGGAAATTAAGTGGGCTTTTCAGAAAGAGATCAACGATCTTAAGTTGATCCATCAACAAGAGATCAACGATCTTAAGTTGATCCATCAACAAGAGATAAACGCTCTTAAGTTGGAGATTAACTCACTAAAAGAAGCCTTTACTACAGGTACAACTACAGGTACAACTACAGGTACGCTTGCTTCTACCAGTACGCCTTCAAAAGAGGGAACTACAGGTACGAAGGAAGATTTCGCCTCTTCACCGCCGCATACTTCTGTGAATTCGCCTTTTCCGGGAAACCGCTGCGAGCAATCAAGCCAAACCACAGAGCCTGAACCTTCTGCCGATGAATGGTTAATCGAAGCTACAAGGCATAGAGATCAAATCCGTATAAAGAAAGAGATAATTGAAACTACACGGAGGGAGTCTGAACGTGAAGCTGAACGTAGACGAGCCTTTAAGACAAGGGAAATGGAAGCATGGCTTTTCGATGGAAGGCCTCCAGTCAAAGAACAGGCTATAGAAAAGCGGCAACCAACCACAGATAGAGATAGAGATGGAAAAGATAGAGATGGAAAAGATAGAGATAGAGATGATAGAGATAGAGATAGAGATCCGGCGGGCACGCGGGCCTCCTAGCTAATCCTTTTCCGGGATAAAAGCTTGCTTGCCGGTTCCTGCGATTCCGGTGAGTGCGATTCCCAATTGGGGAAGCTTTAGGTGGGTGCTTCTGCCGCTTGCCGGTGACCGAAGCTTCTGCAGAGGGAAAAGCGGGAAAAGCTCTAGGTTGGGTTCTTCAGCGGTTCAACTAGCGATGCGATAAAACACTCGAGATGGAGGCCGGGGAACCGCTTCCTGTTTCCTGCAAAGCCTAGCTAATCCTTATCTCTTCTATAATACTCAATTCCGGGGGAATCCATCTCGCCGAATTCCGGGGTTACGTGCAACGCACTGAAGGGATTCGAACCCCTTCTAAAAGCTTTCTAGTAGCTCCGCTATCAGTGCGCCCTTGCGAATTTTTCTTCTCATTCAGAGGGTTGGAAGGGCGTGGAAAACGAAGCGCGATCAAGCAAGGGACACTTGCCTTCTTGGAAGAAAGAATGAATTTTTTGCAAGCGGTTCCGGGCGGGAGGCTGGAAGGCGAGGGCTCCCCCGTTTCCATCGGACCTGATCCAGGATCTTCTAGGCGCCCACGGAAGCCCAGTAATTGGTCATATGAGCTTAGGACCGGCTGGAAATTAGAGTTTCCAGGCCTTCTTGGCCTTCCCCGAGAAAATCCAGATCTTGGCGGATGGCAGAAAAGCTCTCCTATGGGCCCGAAGGCCCACTCGTTGGGATGAGCAGTTGGATCCTCGGCAGTTAATGCGGTTTCGGCTGCCCACTCGGAATAATTTCCCAACGCAAATAGGAACAGAGGTCTTTCAACGACTGCTCATTGCCCCCCTCCGGCTAAGCCTTTCCAGCGTTTCCAACTTCGCTCCTCTCGTAAAGCATGGAATAGTTCCTCTGCGGAGGTTGGATTCGGGGATTCCGCTTTCCCGCTGCCCCCTGCCTCTTTCTCCGTTTCCTCCTCCGGGCGCTTCCCCGGCCTCTGCTGCTTCCGAGAGCATTCCCCCACCTCCTCTTCCATCGGCCTTTTCCCCTTATCCTTTTGGTCTTTCTCTTCGTCCGAGCCTTGGCATCAAGCCCTCCTCCAGGAGGTAACCATCGCAGCCAATCGCCATACGGCGACGCCGCCGCAACCACGATTGGCCACGCGCATGATTTTGACCGCGGCTTTCGAACGGTTGCCTATTCTCTCCCTTATTCCACCCTTTCCTCTCAGACCCCGAAAAAATAGAAGTTTCGATCTCTTTAGTAAAGGAGTACTCATGAATAAGTCTTTATTTATTAGCTCGAGGTTTTTTCCGTGTAGAAGCAAACTGACCAACTTTTCCCTTTTGATTATCTTACTACAGAAAAGGTCTTGTATGGAGTGCCATTGCAGCGGGCGAGGGATAAGGGGGCGGACCCCCACCCCGAGGTAAAGATATTCAATAAGACCACTCGGATACATAGACAACGTGCCGTTTCATGAGTAACTAGAAAAAGCGGGGAGAGATATAGAAAGAGAAAACTAATCAACGAGAAACTAATAGCTAGTAGCAACGACTTCTCGGGATCCATTAGTTTATACAGAATCCATCTTTTAGGTGTATCGAGATACATTATTTTCACCAGGCGTATATAATAAAATAGAGTAACTCCCCGGTGTCCCGGGGTACCTAGTCCTCCCAGAACCGCGGGAGACAGTCGCCCATCATACGGCTCACCCACTCAACTTGCTTCGGATGTTAGTTCTGAATCGTTCAAGTTCAGATAACTTCGTTGGCTTTACGAACGAAGGAGCGGAGCGAGAAAGCGCCAAGCGCTTTCTCAACGATGCCCACTTTATTGGTACCTCATTCTCGAGGACTTGTTTTCCTCTCCCATCCGCGGGGTCCCCGGCTCTCCCCCGGAGGGAGCAGGGGGGGATACCGGGAGAAAGGGCGAGCTTGCTTATTCTCTCCGGAGATGTTCAATCTCCTTCAGACTGAGTTAATTGACCCGCGCCTCTCTCTCCGGTCGTATTGGGAAATATTATCTTCCACCCATCTGTCAAGCTCTTCTCCTACGAGTCAATTTTCGCTAATAAAGCGCTGATTCTTTGGGGTGTGCTGGGGGGGGTCATGATCTGTCCCCCCCGACGAAAGGTGCTCGGCCAGCCCTTTCCAGCTCTTATCTCCCTGCGAATGACCCCCATTAGTATCTCATGGTGGATGGAATCATACCATTGCTTTACGTTTCCTAACGTTTACCAAACGCTGGAGTAACGCTTAAGCGACCGAAGAGCCTGTGGGCTTCTTGTGGGTCGGAACCCATGAGATCTGAGTGATAGTATAGAAAGACTTGGGCTAAAGCCGGTCCTCTTGTATCAGCCGGCCGGTACTGAAAGCAGGACGGGGAAGAAAAGGCGTTCTCTTCCCTCCCGCTTCTCACTCTTCCCGGGCTTCGCTCTCCGGAACTCCACCCCACCGAGATCCCAACGGACACCACATCTTGCATATTTTTCAGCTGCTTCAGTGACGTACCGTTGACGGCCATGATCCACAGATCAGGGCAGAGCGAGATATCCTACCTGCGGCCTTGTTCGAAAAGCTATGCATCCAAAGATTCACAAGGATTGAATCCCCTGTCTGAACTCTGTCAGACACATCCAATGGATCCAACAAGGGGGTTAAGCAGAGTGAATATGTAGAGTATAACCTACCAAGGCTTTTAGCTACTTAGGCCCCTTCCCGGCTACTGGATCACTACTCCGGCTTTCCCGGGTTCCTTTCAGGTAGGCGGGTACTACGGACCTTCTGCCGTCCATCGCGGAGCCCTTTCATAAGCTGTAGGGGAGGGCGCTAAGCGCAGTAAATAATCGAGGGGGGAATATTTCTATACAATTAGTAAGGGGAGAGACATATACATATATATATAGCTTGGCCCTAAATCCTTGCACACCCCCCCCACAAGCACCCCCGGGGACCTGCCAGAACTGTCGGGCCCAGAAAGCGCCCTCGGCCAGAGAAGAAGCTTCGCTTCTTCTCTCGAACTTGATTGACTTGGCCAACGAATAAGGCCCGTAGGGCGCTTCGCGCCTTTTCTGCGCTTCGCTAATCTCTTGGCGCTTCGCTTTCCAAGATGAATTGGCGGTTTTTTTCGGATGGACTTCGCCGTTATTCCCTAAAGGCTGTATTATCACATCGAGATGTCGATTCGTTCCCTGTCCCCAGTGATATGGGTAATCTGCTCCGTCTGTCCTCGTCCGGCTTGCGTTGTTCCAACCACCGGCAGGGAGCACCTCAGCAATCGCGCGCTGTAACTGGGAGTCCTATTACACTGAAGGGTACTCCGATTTACGGCAACTTAGGTTCATCTCGTGTAGTGATAGCGGCGGACTCGTACAAGGATCTTGGGTAGGTTCATGAGATCCTAGCGGTATCCCCTCACTTGTCCTTTCGTAGATGCGTTCTTCCCATCTGTCCTGCGACGTTTTGGTAAGCTACGCGTCCGGTGCACGACCTCGTGCCGAGGTCTCCCACACTGACTCTGGGCAACCCCTTCCGGCCGCCCAACGACTGATAACGCTAGTAACTACTCCTATTAAGGCTAGTAAGTAAGCCCTTTCTTTTCGCGGCTGCTGTTGCTGGTGCTCGAAAGAAGACTGCTGGTTAGGGGGCGGCTTTCGATTCGGTGGTGCTTTTTTCTCTTTGAAATCGACGCAGCACGAATCTCTTTCACCACGGTATTACGCTTTATCGGGTTCATGTTCGGGATCCTGGATGTTCTACTCCTGCGGGATGTTCTACTTTTGCTCCTGTGGAATCCTAGACCTTTTTTTTCGAATTTCCTACTTCTGCTTCTACTTCTGCGAAATCTGAATCTTAGACTTCTGCGAATGCGAAATTTTCCATTTATGTGGAGTTTTCCACTTCCACTTCTGCGAAAAGGACTCCTGAAGGAAGGAGCTATAGACCCCGCGATGGCTACGGCATACCCACCCTTCATTGGATTGAAAATCAACCCCTTGACCTCGTCACGGTCCCGCCGAATCTTGGTTGGTTCAATCCGAACTATTTTCTTGTTCAATGGTTTTGGCAAAATAATTTTTGGTTTACGTGGCTCTGGCAAAATAATTCTTGGTCCACGAAGCTCTTCCACTTTTTCCAAATTCGAATCTTCGATTCCAACAGAATTAAACCCTGCTTGCTTGGTGATTGGCACTCTTGCTGTCACTTCATGTTTCAAAAGAATTACAGGAGTTTTCAGTCCTGTATTCACCAGGACCATATTCTGTGGGTGTAGTAGTTTGATCAGACCCCTGTTCTCGTCGTGACTCTTGTTCTTGTATTATAATGGTTTCACTGAATATTGCGGAGCGCCTTCACGTAATGAAATAGAACTAGAATTATGCGGTTAACCTAAGCTCCGGCATTACTGCATAAGCTCGGCTCCCGAACCGTACATGGGACTGATGGCCTCATACGGCTCTTCCCGTCATGCCGGCGTCCCCCCATATTTAGCCATGACGGGAGGCTCAGTACGTTTTGGGTTGTGGTATGATTTTACTCCGAATTGTAGTCAGGACGATAGTTTAACGCGAGTTCGAATGCTTTACGTATGACTCGCTGTTATCTACGGCCCAATTCGAAGTTGATGGGTCTCCGCGTTAGCTCCGGAGCTTGATGGGGAATCCTACTCCCAAGAGCGTACAGCCTGGCAGGCCTTCCGTTGGCGGAGCTCATGGGGGTTGCTCCGTTCCCCAACCGGACGTTTGGACGTGAGCTATACTCCGTGAGGGGCGCCGCGAGCGTAGATGGTCTGTCTCAGAAGAGCCATCGATAACTTACTCTTCTCGGGCGTCCAGGGACGCTCAATGACAATTCCCAAGTTGTCATTGCCTTGCTCTCTCCCGCTACTATGATAACGAGTCCCTCAGTGTGGTCAGCACCGTCGATTGTCGAGCGACGAAGCTTACACCCATTCATTGTTCGTCCTGCGCCCCGGGCCTTCTGCTCCTGCAACTTCGAAGGTAGCCGTCCCTCTATTAAGGCCTGGGAGTCAGCTGAACATCTCAGCTATTGGCGGGAAAGATCGACGATCTCTTTCTGCCCGCTTCTGGTTGGAGTTCGCGTTACTAGTAGCGCGGGCCGTTTCGCAGATATTGCTTAAGGCTAGCAGATCACACTGGGGAATAATTAACCAAAGCTCGTTTTGCTTTCTCTTATTCTTGTTCGGTCTTTCGTTCCGAGGTCTGTTTTTAATATTTATGGGAGTTTGTGAAAGGTCCCTCGGGTGCGTGCTTGTGGAGTCTTTTCCTAATTTTTACCCGGAGATATCCTGGTGCTAGTACACCCCCAAGGGCCAACGGAAGGATGAATAGAAAGTATAACGATCTTGTGGAGACTCGGGTGCCACCATGAAAGATGGAGACAGCTATGGCTAGTTCAATGGCGATACCGACCATAACGCCGCTGTCGAAGAAGGTCCAAGAAGAAGTGGCTGCCTGCGGTGGTGTCTCCGCATTGACTTTCGGCAGCGGTTAGTGGCTCATTCGTTCTTTCACCGCGCTGACCACAAATTCCCACGCGCTGACAACGAATTCCCACGCGCTGACAGCGAATCTACGATTTTCATCGATTAGCAGATTATCAGTGAACCACCACCAACAATAGGGAAATGCTAGGCCACCACTGGAGTTAGTGAAAGGACAGACCGCACTGTGAATGGTTGGTTTAGGTACAAGGCACGAAAGAATTGGTGGATTAACCAATTCCCCGCGCTTGGTAATCTATTGATGAAGCCTTTCCCCCCATTGATGCCTTTACGCGCACGGAAGTCCGCGAAAAGATTTTGTATGGAGTGGTAGTTATTGACACATCTTCATGTCAATAAATCGTCGTCAAGCACTCCGAGCCAGGTCTCCTTCTCGCGAAGACGTTGGAGCACTAAATCATTCGGCTTCGGCGTGCAACCCTGGGCTCGCTCCGACCTTGTTGATGATGCTCTTGCCTGAGTGCCCTTCAATCCGCCTTGCCTTATTTCCACCTGTTCGCTCCACACCAAACATCCTCCCCATGTGTATACACTTCTCCCTCGAACTTTCTTTGAAAACGCGAATTTTCCTCGTCGCCGTACTCTTGCTAGCGTTGGTATTCTTTACACTGATGTGGAAATGGGAGCCCCCCTCCCTGTGCTTCTCAGTGGCTACCGTGATGCTGGTACACGAAAACAACTTCTTGACTTGCTCAAGACACTCTTCCCGAGTGACAGAGCGTTTTTCATAATGGCGAAACGTGACCAGAAGAAATCTGCGTACATGTGTACATTCCTCGGCCGCCCCACCTAAAAAGTTGGTTAGATTCCTGATAAGATTCCTTGTTTGCGGATCTCGCGCGCGGGGAAGCGATCGAACCCAACGCTTCGCACCTGTCGTACGACTAGTACTCAAAGGGGTTGCCTCCTTTTTGACTTCTTCCCGTGCTTACACTTGGGACTTAGATTCCACCGATTTACCCGCTGTTTGCACGGTATGGTATTTGCTTCGAACGGAAACGGTGTCAGTTACCCCAAAAATACCTCATCCATGCACTCCCCTTCAGAAATTACCAAAGCTTCATATCGGGGCGTGTACTTTGCCGTGGTATATCAACCTTGTTCGAGCGAGCGCAAAGCTCTTCCCACCACTCTGACCTCCGTGAAGGGCCGGTCCACCCTGCGTAATTAGATAAGCGCATGGTCGATTTGTAAGGACATCCGAAAATTAACTCCTCAGACCTTACGAACCTAACATGGATGAAGAATCACGGGAATTCCCGGGCGAATTTCAATGCACTAGCACGAAAAGTCTACCTTGCACAATGAGTTAAGCATTTCAGCTCGCCCTCTAGAATGACTCGCTCTTCGAACCGCGGTGTTAGCAAAGCCGACACTTCGATTGAAGGGGAGGGTGGCCATTCTATTTACTGAATTTTCAAATTCATGCTTATTCTATTTACTGAATCCCCCAATTCATGCTCATTCTATGAACCGAATCTACCAATTCATGCCCATTATGTTTACTCAATTTATTCCAGCTTTCCTTCTTCTGAAAGGAAGGAAGTTTCGCTTCAACGGGAAGCGATGACGAAGAAGATGCTGGAATATAAAAGGATATGCAGTGACAGGAAACTGGAAGGGGAAAACTATAGTTTAACATGATGATGACTTATAGTAGTTTTAGCGCGATATGGGACTATTTCACAGGAAATATATATAAGGCTAAAGATCAAGTGGAGAGGAAATACCTCTATTCCGGCCTGATTCTATTTCGTAATGCTGCCGAAGCAACTTGGATCGAACTGTTGGTAATGACGGCTGTGTATTTGATACTGAGGTATAGGAGGGGCTACCAAACTAGGGAAAGGAAATTCACGCTATCTTACATACTGGATACATCACCTAAAGCAGCGCCTTTATCAGAATCGGACCTTAACTCATTCTGGCTAAATAATGGGCATCCCCGTCTGATACAAATAACGGTTGGAACTTCTATAAGTGGAGAATATTGGTATGATGAGCTAAGAAGTCGAATTCAGGAAATGGGAGAGAAATACGAGTCAGGCCGTGTCTACGGGATGGGCATAAATGTATATGGCTTAGAAGGTTTATCGGCTACCAAGAAAATAGTTTAAGCGGAGATGAAGAAATTAGTATGGTCTGTGTTGGGAGAAGTCCAAAAAGCGGGAAAAAGAAGCGGGTAAAAAGAAGCATCTCTAGATTGCATGCTCTCAGCTCTAGCTCTAGATTGCATGCTCTCAGCTCTAGCTCTAGATTGCCTACGGGAAGCATAACTGATATTCCGCCTACGGTAGGCGATATCTGCATAACTGATAATCGTACGGGAAAAAGAAGCTCAAGATTGCCTACGGGAACCGATAGCTGCATAACTGATATTCCTAGATTGTCCACGGGAGCCGATAGCCGCATCACTGATATTCCGCCTAGGGGAACCGATAGCAGCTTAACTAATATCCCCAAAACTATTCCTAGATTGCCTAGATTGCCTATTCCTAGATTGCCTACGGGAACCGATAGTCTAACAGCCAACGTCACGAGCAACTCGACTGATAGCTTTGCAGCCATAATGAAAACAGGTGAGGCGGGAAAATACATAACTATCAGCAAGTCTGATAAGAAAACTACCACATTCATAGTGGCTGATATCGAGACTATACTCATAAACCACGCCCACGTGCCATATGCGATAGGTTTTCGGTTTGCTGGAGAATATGGGAGTGATGTTTCCAGTGGAAAGACTATGATATACTTTAGTGAAAACCACTATTATTCTGGGAGCTTCCAGGAAAGAAGCGCTGAGATGTTAAGGGACTGCATTTCCAGTTTAATTATCTATGCGAAAGTCCACGGCTCCAAAAAAAAGGGTTTATTTCCATAATCTTTCCCGATTTGATGGCATCTTGCTATTGAAGCATTTGGTAATGGAGGCTAATTGGATAGTGAAACCCATCATTAGAGAGCATCAAATCTACCAAATAACTATCGTAGACAGGAACAAGCCCAAAATACCAGTTCTTTACTTGCGGGATTCTCTCCAACTCTTGCCGGGTAGTTTGAAATCCCTAGCGACCACAATGTGCCCTGAGCTGGGTGGTAAGGGCTCAATCCCTCACGAAGAACTGAATGAGTTCAATATCTCTGATAATATGGATAAATTAATCAAGTATCTTGAACAAGATATCCTAATTCTAGCGGGAGTGCTTAGGAAAGCACAAGAGAAGTACTGGAACCGATTTCAAATCGACATTACAAATTGCCTTACTGTTTCCTCGATGGCCATGAAAATCTACCGTACACACTACTATCCTACTACATACCCAATTTATAGGCCCGAACCCAATAGAGCTCGCTTCATTCGGCAAGGTTATTATGGTGGTCACACTGACGTCTACAAGCCCTACGGTAAGGACTTGTTCTACTACGACGTGAACTCTTTATACCCCTATGCAATGACGAAGCCAATGCCAGGCGGCAAACCAGTGTGGCATGGTAACCTAGAAAGCTCCGACCTAGAGAACTTATTCGGATTCGTTACGGCCAAAGTAAGGTGTCCCGACCACCTCAAGGTTCCTCTACTACCATATAAAGATCCTAAGCTGGGAACTCTATTGTTCCCTACAGGTACCTTCACGGGTGTGTACTTCACGGAAGAGCTAAAATTAGCTAAAAAAGTAGGGTATAAGGTCCAACTTCGACATGGATATCTATTTGAGAAGAAATCAAGCCCATTCTCTTTATTCGTGAAAGAGATTTACTCAGAGAGGAAAGAAGCGAAAAAGAGGGGAGATGAGCCCTTGTCCTATCTGAATAAATTAATAATGAACTCCTTGTACGGTAGATTTGGCATAAAACCAGAGAGTAATATAACTGAAATCTGTGATAAAGAAAGGTTCGACATGCTAATGTCCAATTTTGAATACACTATGTCAGAGCCAATCGGTAATAGCTTGTACATAGTAAGCTACACTGGCAGGCTTCAAAGACTGCAGGATGTTCCCGACGATGATGGGACCTTATCGATCCAGCATTTCTCGAAATCACGAGATGCCGGTTCTTCCTCAGCGGTACAGATGTCGGCAGCAATCACAGCATATGCTCGGATACACATGTATCCTTACATATCCCGCGAAGGATGTTACTACACCGACACCGATTCAGCAGTGTTGGACAAACCACTTCCAGAAGAAGAAGTGTCTTCGTCTGAGCTAGGCAAACTGAAGCTGGAACACTTCGTAATAGAAGGATTCTTCCTAGCACCTAAATGCTACGCCTTACGGGTTAAGGATGGTAATTACGTACGTCATAAAGGTCCAGCCAAGGACTTGGTCGACCTCCAGTGGTTCCAAGATCAATATCAAAATATAGATAGAGTGGAAAGACGTAGCTTAACCGCCAACTTCAAGGTGAATTGGAAAGATCTAAACATTTACCGCAAGGAGATGATGTTAAATCTAGGTATCGACCCTTCTTCTAAAAGAATCCCCGTGTTTGATGAAAATGGGTTATGGGTGGATACACTGCCTCTTCAGGTTAAAGAAAAGCAAACTCATATTTCTTCAGAGCAAACTCATATTTCTTCAGAGCAAACTCATATTTCTTCAGAGCAAACTCATATTTCTTCAGAGCAAACTCATATTTCTTCAGAGCAAACCCAGATATCTTCGGAGCAAACTCAGATTTCTTCAGAGCAAACCCAGATATCTTCGGAGCAAACCCATCTTGAGCCACCGAAGCACAGTACCCAAGATCTTACAGGCGAGAGTACGTTGGCCTTGAAGAGAGAGATAAACGCTCTTAAGTTGGAGATTGAAGCCAAACACACTGAAGAGCTATCGAGCCTTCAAGCAGAGCAGAAAGCAGCTTCTCCTAAATGGAAAGATTGGGTAAAAACATGTAAAGAATGGATAAAAAGATGGCTTCTTCCGGTAAGGAAAGACTTACCCAAAACTCTTTCTTCAGAGCAAACCCAGAAGAAATCACCTACTATCTCGGGTCAGCCAACCTTTAGGCCGAAATCACTAATGAAAAAACAGCTTGAACCACCGAAGCCACCTTTACAAAGTCCAAGTACCCAAGGTCGGATGGACCTGAAAGGCGCTGTTCCTTCGCACAGTCCAAGTACCCAAGATCAGATGGAAACTCTTCCAAGACCAAGAAGAATAGGGGGTAAGAAAAAGGAGAGCGATATTACATTGGCGGGAGAGATAAACCATCTTCGTTTGGCCCATCAACAAGAGATAAACGATCTTAAGGCGACCTTTCAACAAGAGATCTTAAGTTGATCATTAAGTCACTAGTAGAGGATAAAGCCACTGAAAAGCAGCAGGAAGGCACGAAGTCAGAGGCAAATACAGGGACTAAAGCAAATACAGGGACGAAGCAAGATTCTGACCAACCACGCGAGAACTCAGCACAAAGCGGGCCTAAAGCACAAAGCGAGAGCGAGACATCAGGACAAAGCGAGACATCAGCACAAAGCGAGCCAAAAGGACAAAGCGAGATGGAATATTCTGACCTTAAAAGCAGCGATAAGGTTGATTCTGCCATCGAGACTAAAGGACAAAGCGAGCCATCAAGACAAACGATTTTGCCTGGTTCTCTTGATGCTTGGTCAATCGAAGCTACAAGGCATAGAGAACACATCAGGAATCAACAGCAGATTATTGAAAATCTTTGGATTGAGGATGAACGTAAACTAGCCGAACAAAGAAGAAAGGAGATGGAAGCATGGCTTTTAGATGGAAGGCCTCCGGATCCAATCGAAGAACAGGCAACCAAGAAGCGGCAACCAACCACAGATAGAGATAGAGAGAAAGATCCCCCTGCCTCAAACAAATAAAGGCCGAGTCAATTCTTAGGTGTGGCACCGAAGAGGACTTGTGCGGGGATTCGAACCCTGTAGCTATCAGTGCACAAGAAGAAGAGGCACTCAGTGCCCTTGCCTTTTTGCTTCTCCCAGAAGTGGCAGGAACCAAAGGCCTTGCTTTTGCTTCTATAATACCCAATTCCGTGGGACCCAGAGCTATATCGTTCCATCTCTAGAATTCCGTGTAGTGCATGCAAGCTTCAGGGCACTGAATGGGATTCGAACCCGGTAGCTCCAATTTAGCTATCAGTGCTTCCGGGGGAAAACCGGTGGCGCTCTTATCCAAATGAAACAGTAGTGACAGAAGTCTAGTCTCTTAAATAACATATTTACTTAAGAAAAACCATAAGTACGGGACAAAAGTGAATAAGAAACATAAGTATGAGACAAACTTAAAAGAAGACAAAATGCTATGTTTATGTAAAGCATTACGAGTGGAAGAATCACCAGTACTGCTAGCCAATATTGATTTGAAACCATCGCTAGCCCCATTTCCACCATCCCCTACAGTATTTAAACCTCTAGAAGTACTGGCTTCACAACTAGTATCCTCGACTACTTCTTTTTCTTTTGAAACACTTATGATCTCGTCAAAAAGAATATTGTCATGAATACTAATATGTTGTACCGAAGAGCCAGGTGACAAGCATTCCGTATTACTAATCTCTAAGGAAGATATCGGTGCCGGTGACAAGCATTCTGTATTAATACTCTCTGAGGAAGATATAGGCATAGCGGTATTATTTCCACTGGATAGTGAGGGTAGTTCCCCCGAGCTTGAACCGGTGTCCTCTACTGAGGTATTGGAGTGTTTTTCTGATGAAGAAAAAACAGAACGAAGCTTATAGAAAACATATATATAACCCTATTGAACAATTACTGGTATTAGTATGGAATATACGATAAGAGTATAGTGCTGAAATGTTGTAAAATCAAAGATTCCTTCGGACCCTATGGTCTGATTTATCAGATCTAGGATTTGTAGCTGTTGGTTCGAGATACTAACCCCTTCCAGATCGGTCTGATTACCTATATCGCTTCGCTGAGCCATCATTCCGTTAGGCCTAACCCCTTCCAGATCGGTCTGAGTACCTATATCACTTCGCTGAGCCATCAAAAAGGGCATGGTCTGTGTTACCGCCCCACCAGCATTCGGAGTACTATCCTGTGGCATATCATCTACTTGAATTGGCCTAGGAAACTCTCTCTCGTCTAGGGTAATATCTGGATTATTCGTTGTGCTCCTAAACATCCATCTCATGCTTAGTAGGTAAGCTATATGGCTTAACATAACATTAAACCTCATATCAATCCCATCAACCCTCTCATGAATATGCAAAAGTTCATGTGCTATACCCCTAACTCCTGCTATATTATTTCTAGTAATCTCACCAACTAAAGCCACATCGGAGAGAATTTCCGCATTAGTTGAATTTCTTTCTGAAAGGCGTTCTGCTGATATATTCACCTGATTTTCAAGGGCTTGGTTTAAAGAAGCCTGTTCAGATTTAATATGCTCAATACCTGTTGATACAGTGGTATTGAACCTATCAAGGTCCTCTGGGGATATAGGCGCGAATCCACCCCTAAAGTAAACCGCTGCCAGCACGAGTCCGGCAAACAATACGCAACCCCAAAATCTAAAACCTTTATACCAGGGTTCCCCTTCCTCTTTAGGTGTCTTCGTATCTTTGAAAACTCCTGTATTATACCCCTCAGTCTCCGGGTCCCCTAGAACCTGTGAGTTATTGTCTACTACGGATCCTAACGTTGCGGGATCTAACGTGTCTGATAGATTGACTAGAAAGAAATATATGAATGGTAATATGACTATTACCAGTAAAAGTAATCGGAACCATACAGTTAGCTTTAATTTATCACTACAAGCCAGGAGTGCAATTGCAAGTGTAATGGCAACACTCAATGGGAATGCATAATCAAAGAGATTAAGAGAAGGCATTTGGTATGTAGTAAGGTTCACTAAATATTCCTGATTATTCATTATTTTATTAGCATAAAGTAATGAATACCCCAACCCTATTGGGAGTAAATATTTCATTCGGGAAGCCAAGTTTCGTAAAAAGCCTTTGATTGATTGAGTTTTTTCCAGTATTTGCACTCCGCCGCTTTTACTCCAGTCGAACAGGTATTTAGGCCCCGTATCCGTGGTTGGACTTTGTTCTTTAGGCCCCGTATCCGTGGTTGGACTTTGTTCTTTAGGTCCCGTATCCGTGGTTGGACTTTGTTCTTTAGGCTTATCTAAGTCTTTGTGTACCCTTTCTGTAGTCGAAGGTGTGGTAGGGAACGTCAATGGAGGTAAGGTCAGTAAAGCTTCGGATTTAGCAGGGACAGAACCTTTTTGATCGGGTTGCTCAATTGGTACTTCTTCTTTGGGGAACCCCTTAATTAGCGGTGGTTTGATGCCTTGGTCGGAACTTACTGAAGGAATGGAGAAGTTTACGTGTTTCTTGTTCTTTGTTGGCCCAGAAGACAACGAAAATCCGCATGCTAAACAGGTGAAGTTGGAAGTTGAAGTACCTATTAATTCGTGACCGTGTTTCTGAAGGCAATTAGGCACGCTAATGGATATTAACTTCCTATGAATATCCTTACTTTTTCTCACAACATTCTTGGCCAATCCAGTTTTCTTTCCAGTTTTAACAGACCTACTAATATCCATGGACATCTTCTTTTTATAACTTTTACCAGCCTTTCTACCTAACTTCTGACTAGTATGGTTATCCCTCTTCTTCGAATCCATTTCCAACCATTTAGTAATCTGCGAATCAGCCTGAGTCATTATCTTACTCGCCCTTGACTTGGCAGTCTCTTTCAATTTATCAATTTTTTCTTTAGTGCTTTGGCTAGCATGCCGAACCGTAGAGAAGAGCCAGGGAGATAGGACGGGATTCTAACAAATCATGGCTTTGTCTTTTAGTAACGTGTTTTGGTTATTGACATTTAGACTAGAAGAAGTAAAAGAATGTTCAAGGATACCAACAGAAGAATGAGCCGAAGTAATAATATCAAACCATGGAGTACGTACAAAGCCACCAATTTTAGCAGATGAAATAACATTACGCTGAATGTGCCTAAACTTTGGTATGTGGTTAACTTGAGAAGAAAGAAGTATACCATCGAATTCCTGTTCCTCCATATATTCAACATGACTAAGAGTTTCATCATCAGAGCTACTGGAATCACTGCAATAAAGACGTTTGGGTAAGCACATATAATAACAATGAGAAGTGAAATAGCAACTAGAAAAAGAAGTGAATGTTGCACAGGCAAAACGAGGACTCCAAAAAGGAAAGTTTAGAGATACGGGTAATCTAGAACTAGGTTTGATCATGGTAAAAATCCCTCTCGGGTCAGTTTTGTTTCGTGGTTTATATGAATAGGATTAAATTTATCGGCCGGTTTAGAAGTTGTGGCTAGATATGCCTTAACTCTCACCAAAATAGCTTGGTGGACCTCAGCCTCCCACCATCTGGGTAGAGCACTATAGTTTTTATATACCATTGCACCCGTGTAGGTATATATAACTTTTAGAGGTCATCCCATAGATGAGAGAGTATAATAGTCCGAGAGAACATTTTCAGATTCCCAAGGGGGAACCTTTGGGGACGCCACTCCCCTTTCCCACTGGTATTATACTTCATAAAGGGGAACAAGCAGGGCTCTTAGCTTTGCTCTCTACTTCATAAAGGGGAAGTAGGAGGGCTCTTAGCTTTGCTTCAGTTTCCTGTTCGGTATCAGTTTCCTGCTTCATTTCCTGCTTGCCGGTTCCTGCTTTGCTTCAGTTTCCTGCTTTCCGGCAAGCAAACTTCATTTCCAGCTTCCGGTTCCATCTCGCACCCACCTAAAGCTTCAGAATTGGGTATAATAGAAGGATTGGGTATAATAGAAGGATTAGCTAGGCTTTGCAGGAAACAGGGGGAATGAAAGAAGTCAGCCGGGAATCGAATCGCAGGAATTAAATAATCGAATCGCAGGAACCATCTCCCGGAACCCTTCCAACCCTCTCCCTTCGATATCGCAAACTTCGGTCACAGGCAAGCACCATAAAGCTTTTATCCCTATTAGCTAGGAGGTCCGCGTGCTGACGGATCTCTATCTTTTCCATCTCTATCTTCTCTATCTTTTCCATCTCTATCTTTTCCATCTCTATCTCTATCTATGGTCGGTTGCTTTTCTTTGACTGGATCCGGAGGCCTTCCATCGAAAAGCCACCATAAAGCTTCGGTCACCTAAAGCACCATAAAGCTTCGGTCACCGGCAAGCTTTTGCTTTTCCCTCGCACTCACCGGCAAGCAAGCTTTCCCCATTCCCAAACAAAAGAAAGCTTCACTTTCCCTAGTAGATACTGGGTTCGAATCCCATTCAGTGCAATGCACGTAACCCCGGAATTCGGCGATATGGATTCCCCCGGAATTGAGTATTATAGAAGAGATAAGGATTAGCTAGGCTTTGCAGGAAAACAGGGGGAATGAAAGAAGTCAGCCTCCATCTCGATTGTTTTATCGCATCGCTAGTTGAAGAACCGCTGCGCTGAAGAACCCAACCGGAATCGCAGGAATCGCTGGAACCTAGAGCTTTATCCCTCGGCACCATAAAGCTTCGGTCACGCAAGCACCCATAAAGCTTCGGTCACCTAAAGCACCCACCTAAAGCCTTTCTATATACGAAATTTTCCAATGCTAATCCTTCTGCAAAGCTGAGTAAATAAAGGCACCACGAATCACCTAGAGTTGGTGGTTGATCCCTATTTTTCGGTGCTTTCCCGCCGAATCACGCAAGTTGAAAGTTCTCGATAGTTTTGCTTTGTAGCCGGAAAGATAAACTCCAACCTTTCTTTCTGGTAAAGTCTGAACTTCCTAGAAGGCGACTGGGAGCTCTCCTGGCGCCGGTGAGCCAAGAGAGAGAGGGCGGCTTTACCCGAACAAACCAGTTATGGGAGCCCCGCCCCTTGGGCGCAGTAATCTATTTCTGGATACATCGCCGAGAAGGGCGACCGGGAGGGTTTCCCCCGGGTAAACCGAGAGGGGGTGAGCGGTTATACATAGAGATTCTATAGACCGAATTGGTAGTGAGTCAAAACTGTTCCTGAAAGCTAAGACTTTGAGTTGATGGTTTAGCAAACCGAAGGTAATGGACATGACCGGAAGCAACCAACCTTCCGAGGCCCTTTCGTCCTTTGAAACCTAGCCGATTTGTACTTTTTCAACACTCCGGGAGAGAGTCATTCCATTACACCGGGTTTTCTTCGAAGGGATGAGTAATCTACTTGCCGGGGGGAACCTCCCCCCCAATTCGCGATTCCAACCCCCCTCGGATATTCAATAATGATTTCAATTCGCGTTTAATCGGGCTGTCGGACTGATAGTAATACGTAAAGCCCAGCAGAGAAGTGAGAAGCATAATTGAATGGAGAATAATATTCCCACGCGTGTTACCCCTGCTTCGGAAAGCAACTCCTCGTTAGTAAGTTCAGGACTCCCAGGACGGAGCGTTTTAAATAACAGTTCAAATCCACAGCCATGGCAATCGAGCTGACTGAGACGATCGAAAGCATCTTCTGGGCTAGGATAAACTCACAACTGCGATTTTTGCGGTATCCGTTTGGGGTATGGTTTTTGCCAAGTGTTGAATGATCACCTTTGGCATGGCAGCATTCAGCCAAATATCACTTGGGATGGCTAAGGGTGGGACGAGCAGGGTGTAGCGCAGTCTAGTGGCGCATCTGTTTTGGGTACAGAGGGTCATAGGTCCGAATCCTGTCACCTTGACGAAAGCCGATTAGCGAGCGCACACTGTCTTGGCACAAACTGCCATAAATATCGGAGAACAACGAAAGGGATTCATCAAATAAATAACACGAGTGTCTCTTAAGAGCATCCCTACCATTCAGTAGATCCAAGCCCATGGCCTCTCTTGGGGTCACTCGGAGCTTTAGCAAGCACCATCGGTGCTGTTACGTACATGCATTCATTCACAGGAGGTGGAACACTTCTCAGTTTGGGCTTAGGATTGATCTTATACACCATGTTTGTACGGTGGCGCGATGTTATATGTGAATCTACTTACAAGGGACATCACACCAAAGTGGTATAATTAGGACTTCGCTACGGTTTTCTCCTGTTCATCGTCTCGGAGGTCATGTCCCTCTTAGCCTTTTTCCGGGCTTTCTTTCATTCCCCCTCGGCACTCACGGCAGAGATCGGAGCTATTCGGCCCCCCAAAGGAATTGAGGTTTTAAATCCTCGGGGAATTCCTCTTCCAAATACCCCTACTCCCCCTCCCTCTGGAGCTGCCGTAACTCGGGCTCATCATGCTATACTCGCAGGTCCAAAATAACAAGCGGTTTACGCTTTAGTAGCTACCGCTCGGCTGGCTCCAGTCTCCACCGGGTTTTAAGGAATGGAATATTACGAAGCACTTTCTACCATTCCCGATGGTATTTATGGTTTTACCTTTCTCTTAGCCATCGGGTTTTATGGGTTTCATGTCATTACAGGGACCATTCTCCCGATAATACGCGGTATTCGTCAATATATGGGTCATTTTAGCTCTTCGCATCACTTTGGCTCTGAAGCAGCTGCTCGGTACCGGCATTCCGTGGACGTGGTTCGGTCATTTTCATTCGTCCCTATCTATTGGTGGGGAGGTCTATAACGAGGTATGGGCCTTGCCCTCCCCCGGGATGCGAGTAACTGGTAAACCCGACAGGTTGAAAAGCCCGACGTTGTGGGGGCGGGCTGGCCCCGAGGGTAGGCTTGTAGCGGGTGGAGATCCGTTCCTTTTGGAGCTTGATGAATCACCCATGAAAGGAATTTACCGTCGTTGTCTCCCTCTTACGATTTTGTACGGTGTTCGGTAGGTTCAATTCTTACTGTATCTTTCGGAATGCATTGGATGGATGCCTGGGCCGAGGGTTCAGGGGCCGAATACCCAACGATAGAGTCAGGTTCAGGTTCTACTCTCCGTCGCCCATCAGCACTGGTCCACCCCATCCAATGCATCACCGTCCCATCATCATCCATTCCTCCTGTTTTCCATTTACCGCCCCCTTCTATTTCTTCTTCTTCCTATTCACTATCCCCGGCCGGAAGTTGAAAATAGAGACATTTCCGTCCAAGGAACGAAGGACCGAGGATCGATGGCCACTTCATGTTAGGTCATCTCGGTCTAACGCTTGGAATTCAGAATGATGCTCAGTATGATAGGGCAAGCATGCTTCGCCCAGGAAAAAGAATCAAGCGGCTAGGGGACCTACAAATATTCGTAAATGCCACCCTACGACCTCTCCGCTCTTATCCCATAACTGATCCATGCCATTCAATCGATTCTTGAGAGGACCATGCAACAGGGGGGAGGGACCACCCCCGGCCGTGGAACGTAGCATCACGGAAGGAAACCTGCTAATATCTCAATAAAGAGCTCCTTCTCCTTACTCTTGTTCCGCCGAATCGGAAAGAGAAACCCCGTAGGTCTGCTTGGTGGCTCTTTCTTCTAGCCCTATAAGTAAGCCGTTGGTTGGAACACCGCATGGGTGGTACACCGCATGGCAAGATTGGTACCTCGAATCCCGCGTCGAAATCCCAGTCGAGCCGGGCCCACCCCTATGCGCTACTATGGGGGCCCGGAATCCCTCCCAGTTCGTTCGATAATTAGGACCCCCCACTAAACTAAAGTAAAGGGACTCGAAAAGCCTAGTTTCTTCTTGTTCTTTCTCTTTCCCCTCCCTTTCTCTTTCTTCCTATCGCAGAGGGAAAAGCGGATGGAAAAGCTTTAGGTGAGTGCAATTCCGGGAGAATAAATGTTCACGGCAAAAGCTTCTGCCGAGGGAAAAGCAGAGGTGAGTGCCATTCCGGGAGAAGTAGAAGCTCTAGGTTCCTGCGATTCAGGTTCCTTCTGCTTCTGGCTTTAGGTGAGCGCTTCTGCTTCTGGCTTCTGCCGAGGGAAAAGCTCTAGGTTCCTGCAAGGTTGGGTTCTTCAGCGCAGCGGTTCTTCAACTAGCGATGCGATAAAACAATCGAGATGGAGGCTGACTTCTTTCATTCCCCCTGTTTTCCTGCAAAGCCTAGCTAATCCTTCTATTATACTCAATTCTGTTGGTTGGGAATCCTTCTATTATACCCAATTCTGTGCTTCAATAACTTTCCTTCTGCCTTCGTTCGGATAAATGATCTTGTCCTAGAGGTTAAAGGCCCCTGCCCGGAGGAAATGCGTTCTGGGAGATCCAGTACCTTCTGGAAGGGGGTAGTTGATCAAGAGGGTGGAAATCTGAATGGTTCAATAAATGGCCTCTCCCAATGCCGAAGCAAATTGGCATGTGTTTTTGGCAGCCTCATTCACTGCTTTCTACATGTTCCGCATCCAAACGTTTGGACGTGAGCTCAATCGGATGGGACTCCCCGAATGATCGTACCGGGGGAGGGGATTCTCCCGATATTTCCCTCGATTGAAAAAGAAGGGTCAAACCCTTCACTTATCCACTTCGAATTGGGCCTTCCTTGCTCCCCAAACAAATATGCAGGCTGTGTACGTTTACAAGGAGGACAGACTCCCACAATGCAAAGCTGAAAATTCTGGTTTATCGGAAGCATAGTAAAGTGCTCTCCGAACCGAACCGGGCTTTAACTAGATCCTTGAGCGCCCCCGAAGGATCCACTTTTTCTGTTCTGTTGATAATATTCTGGCAACGGAAACGCAGAGGGAAAAGCAAAAGGCAAGGGAGAAGCGTTGACAGCCGGGCTTCCTGTTTACTTCTCGGGATAAGATTCTGCTTCTGGCCTTACTGATTGAAATTTCCTTTACGGGTTTACGCTAGAAGGGAGGGGGGGATTCATTAAGCCCCCATCTCGATCGAGGTTTCACCTATTCGTTCTTTGCTTCATATTGGCCCTAAAAAAGGAAAATTCGGAATCTCGCCATCCGGGGACGGATCCATCTTGGGTGGCAGGCGTGTACTGCATCCGCGATTTGAGCAACACTTGAAGTCATTGCTCCCCATGTAAAACCTCATCGGGTCCCTCTTATTCGGTATGAGATTGTACCCCCTCATGAGCACTCTGTGCTCTTCCGTTTTGGGGGTTTGGTAACGGTATTTGGGATAAGGACCTCGGCACCTCAGTGGGTTACCTTCCATCTGTTGAGGTATGAAGTACGTATCTGAGATTTCCTTCCTGGCCTTGTTCGCATTTGTATATTGGGAATGTAACTTGACTGCCCCCCTTAGTGCGCTCTGCACCACCGTTTTTTGTAGTTTGGATAAGTGGTCGATCTTCAACTTCCCGTCTTTGATCGGTATATTTATAATGCTTGCCAGGCATTGACTATATTTGCGGAGGGGTTTTCAGGGCCTAGACTTATACCTGGCTGCTGAAATACGTACACGACTCGGATGAATAAACAGCCCAAAACGTGACGAGAAATCTGACCGGTTATCTACGAAGGAGTAATAATGGAAGAAGCCCATAATGACGTAGTTGTAGTACTGTATGATCCAATCATGGCTGTTATCCCTTAGTGTCGTTATAGATTTGGGTTTTCGCCCCCCCTGTGACGGCATGTGTATCTTGTGCAGTTTAGTGATTATTCTATCTATAGAAGCTTTCATGCGGACGGGCGCAATTCTTGGTTTTCGTATAACGGAGCCGATTCTTTGCTCGGAGCTCTGCTCGATACGGGTTCCCTTCAGGCTAATGGTTGTTCCTAGGAATAGGGTTTCTTCGCTGTATGGGTGAGTAATTTCTGCTTTTCTTTCCTGTTTTGGGCGCTCTCCCGGGAGTTCTGCTATCTCCGCTTCCGGCTGCTTTGCCTCTGATAGTGGAGCGGTTACTCCGGTGATGGAATTGTCTACGTAACGAACATATTTTGGTCGTCGGAAGTCTCCGTCGTTCATTATTGTAGCGGGTGTTTGTCTCTGTTGATTTTCCAGTTTCGCTATCCGTTGAGCTTGTCCTTTTTTCCGAGCGTACTTCAGCCCAGAGGTGATTTTCATCCACTTGCTATTTCTTTTCCAGAAAACGCGAAGCGTTTTCTGCCCTACGGGCCTTTCTCTGCCGCGGTTGAATCTCCGGATTCTCTCTATCATCCATTGATCGGGCTCGTTGTAGTAGATACTTGCTAGTATCGGGGATATGTCATTCCCCTGCGGAACCCCCTTCTTTTTCACGAACGAAGTGGGTAACCCAAATGGCCTTTCAGGCCATTTCCGGGGCCCTAGCCAACAAGCTGCCTTTGTGGTGTTGAATTCGCATTTGCCCGCGCGTAGTGTTCTTCGGATAGGTCTCATCGATTTATTGTCTCCGATCTTCCTCCTCATGATTCCGGTTGGTATGTGCGAATCGATGGTGTCATAGTAGTTGCTTATGTCTCCCCCAATTGCCCACGTAGTGGCTTTGAAGTTGGTGCGTATGCCTTTGGGTGCAGTATGACATGATTTTCTCGGTTGGAATCCGTGCGACATTTTGCTGAATGTCGGTTCATATACCACTTCCGAGAGCATCCTCGGCGCTTCAAGAACGATCTTATCCAGGATTACGCTTAAGGGTCGGAATTCGCTCTGCCCATAAGGAGGAAGGCTTCGCCCATAAGGAAATTTCTCCGTTCTCAGTTCTTCTTGGACTTAGTTAATCCAGTCTGCTGGGATGCTATCCAGCGTCTGGCCTAATATAGCTGGGGTGGGGCGGTGTGATTAGATGTTACCTACCGCTATGAGTGGTAGGTCTCTGTCCGGGGGTAAGGAATGCGGTTGGTAATTCTTATGTTTTGGATTGACCTGGTTCGTTCGATAGATTTAGTTGAGGTAGTTCGGCACCCACAACGTTGGTGTGCAGAGGTTCCTTAACTCGAGTTTTCCCAGCCCCTGTGAACATGATGGCGTATGTCTTGAAGCGGGCCTCTCTAACCGGTTGGGCCTTCGACCCACTACGGCCATTTTTAGTTTGGCTTTGATAATGCTATTCCGAGGGGCGCCGAAATAAGGATTATTGAGAGATCTCGTCGAGATCTCCGTGAGGTCACCGTGCGGCGCTCGGTTAGAATTTAGTGATCTAACTCTAGTGGTTCCTCTTACTGAAGTAGTAAAGGGCTTATCGGAATCCTCCCGTTGCCCAGTTGCACCTTTGGAATCCCCCTTCAAGCAGATCTCTCTCACCCTGCTCTTCGGCACCTCAACTTTACCTCGTGGAGTTTCTCCACCGAAATATGAGGCCGAGGAACCCCCCCACGTAGTCAAACTTCGAGTCGCACGATGAAGATTAAGGCCTGTTACCCTGTCACCACCGGCAGAAGTTCGTGCGGAAAACCGGTGTGTCATATATATATCGGTAATTATCCAGTCGAACCTAGAAATCTTTATTCCAGTAGACACAGCGATAATCGTAGGGGTCGAGGCCACCCCGCCCTCCGAACCGGACGTGAAGGTCTCCCCTCATCCGGCTCTCCACAGAACTTCGAATGGGTTAATCGGTTATAGCTTCTTCAGATTCACCTCGTGCGCAATCGCCAGATCCGAATAGTCGAAGGTAACTAGACCTCCATGCATCTGGACACGATGGTGGTGACACGGAGGAGAGGGATCTGCTTTCGGTTCAGTGCCGACTGAGTGGCAGCCAAGCCTGATAGTCTTTATTTATCCTAAAGTTCACCGCTTTGACCTCACGGAAATGGCCGAGATGTCTCACTAACTTACAGACATGATAAATCTCAATGTCCAAGTTCTTGCGTCCCAGCACAGCACTGGCTGGGTTGGCCCAGAGTTGCTTGGGGAAGCGAATCCAGTCAGGGTTGAGAGACTTGAATTCACCAGTGATCTGAACTTTCACATTCGCACCTTTCCCCAAGCTTCTGATCTCAGCTGAAGGCATCAACGAGATCCTTCTGTCTCTTTCATCTACATACCCCAAGTCCCTACCGAACCTCCGAATCATTTCCCGATTTGTGCTTATTTGCCGAAGTGAAGATGGCGGACCATTGGATATGATAATCCACTATTGCCTTCACCGAGTGAAGATTATCGCGAATACGATACTACTGCAGCATTCCGCGACCGACGGCATTGTACTATCGGATTCTATCCGGGTGGAATGGATTTCCCGATCTTCCGTAGTGAGTAGGGTTTCCGGGCTTTGGCGATATAAGACCCCTTTGCTTGCCTCGATTTATGGTAGATTTGCTTCTTCGGAGCCAGAATCTGTAGTGGAACGTAATTGTATCTCTCTGCACTCTCCAGAAACGAAGCATGAGGCCGCAGGCCCAGGACACATCTGGCCCAGATATCTCAGTCGATTCCACCACCCACTGCCCGATCCGGCCTTGAAGATCCTGGGAGAGTTGCTGAATCTCTGATGGCAGGCCACACAGCGGCGCTGTTCCTCGAAGGAACGTCCGCTCCGCCCTCTTGGGGTGTAGGGGCCCCGTGGTTACGGGGGAGCTGGGGCGTAGGGGAGCTCCCCCGTAACCAGGGAGGTCCCCGTACCTGGGGCCCGGGATAAATTGCACGGGGAAAGCGTAGCTTTCCCCGGGTCTCCCTTCGCCTTTGGGTCCCCTCCCCGGGCGGGAGACTTTCTCTGGTCCGGGGAAAGGAGGATAAAGCGCTTGCCGCTTCCTTAGCTCCTGGCCGCTTCCCGCGGGGGACGAGGTAAGTACAAGGTAAGCGCGGCAAGCGTTCCTTTACCTCACTCCATTCGGGATAACCTTCGGAGCGCGCAAAAGAAAAGCGCTTCTCCGGAGATGAAGCACTGAGTTGCTAGGGTTCCCGTTAGGGAACCCGGCCTTCGGCCCTCTCCCTACGATCTCGTCTCCCTTCTTCCGGGACCCTGGGGTGGCTTTGCCACCCCGGTACGAATAAGGCTATCGTCTTATTCCCCTCTCACTTCGTTTTCGTCCCCCTCCGGGGCCCTCTCCTTCCGGTCTGGTGGTGACCACTTGACCTTCGGCCTCGTGGTTTTACTCCCTCCCTTCTAGAGTATCCCTCCGAGACTGTAGGCACTTCCCCGCTTCGCCCTCTCGCCCTCCCCGTCCTCGGGTAATTCAGCCGCAAAGAGACGCCGGGTTTCCAGGAGAAGGGGGCAAGAGAGCTGACTGGCCGATTCCTCCTTCGAGGGGTCTTTGGGCGCCTTCCGTAAAGCTCTCGCCAACATGGTCACAGCTCTCTTCCTGAAAGCCGCCCCGAGCCGCTTCTCACGGATCTCAGCCATATAGCGAGCCGCGGTTTTCACTCTCAGGCGCCACTCGCGTTGTTTCGGAGAAATTCAAGACCAATTCTTGATCGGGGGCACCTTAATACGCATACCCAAGAAGGTGACTTCTCCAAAAGCCATATGCTTCGCTCTAGCCGCCATGCCTACCTCCAACCGTAGCTGATTCTACAAGAATTCAGTGATCCTGTCCTAAATCCCTCTTACCAAATTCGCGTAACCGGCAATTCCTAGCGATGAGTCGTCCGCGTAACGCACGTATCTCACCCGAATGGATTTGGGGTCCTTGAACGAGAAGATGCCCGCTTTTCCAGCCGCCCTCTTAGCCATAACTGCGATCGATACTCTCTTCCGAGGAGGGAGTTTCATAATATGCTGATTGGCTTCGAAGTGGGGATATGCCCCATTCTTCCTGCGGAGCTTGCAGATCTTGGTAGTGTCATATTGCCTAACCAATGGATTAACGAACACGTCTGGCTCGTGGGGGTGGATGTTACACAGAAGGGGCGAAATAATACTCCCCTGCGGCACTCCTTCATCCGGGTTAGGCCTTCCTTGCTCACCTCCTATTGGACCCGCCTCAGGAAGACGGTCTAACAGAAGCATGAACCCAGGATCTTCCACCCTTCGTTCAATGGGAGACTTAGGGATGTTCTGATCGATAAAATCGTAACCTTTCTCGGTGTCGAACTCCAACAACCAAGAGATGCCTGTCCATTTTTTCTTTATGGACTCCAGTCCTATGTGACATCCTCTGCTCGGCCTGAACCCATGCGAACAATCCAGAAAGGTACTTTCATACACGCCTTCTAGAGCTATTCGAACAGCTTCCTGCACGACCTCGTCCCTCGGTGAAGTTATACGTCGTGGCCTTCCAGTCTTCCTAGGCTCTGGTATCATGACACGTCGAGCGGGTCGAACCCCCCCCCTGTTGAGACTTTCATCCCGAATAGCTTGGCAAGTCTTATCGACCCATCGATCAGAGATCCGGGGGTTTACCCACTCCGTTTCCGCTAGAAAACTCTGGGGTTCCCTCCCCCCGTCTCCGCCTGGAGTCGAATTCTCAGGGGTTGACTCGAGGCGCTCATAAGCCGCCTGAATGACATTGGGGTCACTCGCAACGCGACAAAGGTTTGTATATTCCCCTGGCTCATTCCTAACCCATTGAATTTCCACCCTTCGATGAAAGCTTCTGCTTCCCTTAATATCCGCCATACGACTAATATTTGCCATATGACACTGAACATGGGGTTTACAAAAGATCCCAGAGCCTTGGGGAAATCCCCCAAAGCTCTGGCGGGGATCGTTATTTTCCCGTGCTCTAGCCATTTCGCTTCCTAGACTCCTAACCGTACATGTAGATACGGTGGCTACGCCATATCTTGAGGATGGTAGAGGGCTGCTATTCCCTACCATGATAGGGACTTGGCATACCACGATCCCAGTAGCTGCGCCCATGCATTCCCCTGTGCATGCCCCGCCGCCGGAAGGGAGCCTATAACGGGACTCGTTGACTTACGCTCTGGCTAGCACTACACCAACTTCGGTCTTCACGCCCTTACTGTCCTTCGGGTGGGTGGAGTTGGGTTTACCGTTTACCCACCACGGAGCCTGGGGCCAACGGGTCGTAACGTGCTCCTCGCACATGGTGGCCGCCCCAACGCCCTTTCCTAAAACTGCACCTTCGAAACAAGTACTACCTGAAATAAAAATGAGTTCTTTCATGCGTTCCATTCCCGTGTGTTCGTGGGATAAAATCCCCTTTTCATATTCATAGCTTTATTCCATTTACGAAACTTAGTACTTCTCCCCATTTACGAAACCTAGTACTTTCCTAGAATGGCCATGAGCTGCCTGCTAGATTTGAAAGCCGAACCCCATAAATTTACCCTCAGGACAAAACAGCGGAATTTCGCTTGGGAAGCGCTCCCACAAGCAAGCAAGCCCGTGAAACATCTTCCGCAAAGCGAACGGCATGGGGCACCCACCCCAAAACTCCATTGACCTCGACTTCACTACCAGATGCATGGAACTCGCGAGTGGCGGGTTGGTTAGATTACCGGAAAGTTTTATTGCGAGAATGCTCGTGATAAAACTCAATTGGGCCTTTTCACACCATGCACTGCTACCTAGTACTCGAAGGGATCGCTCCCTTCTTTCCTCCTTGTGCTTAGACCCGAGACCCCTATTTACCAAACTGCGAAATATTCACATAAATTCTATTTTCTTCCGCAAGCAAGTTCCATAAAGAAAATAGAATGGGTAGGCGCCTCTAAAGTAAAAACTTCCACTCGCTGAGGAAACGCTCTCAGGTCCGGGCGTAGCGGGCGGATATAGATGGAAGGGAAATTATCTGCCTTCCAAGCAGACTATACGGGTTCGATTCCCGTTATCCGCTAGTGAAAGAACAAAGAAAAACCACGAATTGACCATGACAACTCCTCCAGAACAAAAACATGAATCGCACCTACCTAATCAAACAATTCGTGCGGCCCAGTAGGCGGGTTCCCTTTAGTATCAATTCTGGAGTTCGTTGTTCCTCCCTTTCCCTGCCGGCTGGAAGTTCTAATTTTCCTATCGATCCTGCCACGAATTCCCATCAATATCGAGGTAGGAATCCCAACAACAAAATTTGTATATAACGACGTGTGCTTCTGCTTGGTTCAGCGGAATGCTCCTACGTGGTACAGGCCCGGGCACGAAGATAAATAAGTCCCGGGGGGCCCGACCTAAGTTCTCTGTCGCCGAGGTAGCAAGCAGATAGGGGGCTCAGCAATGAGTTACCGTCGTCACACGCTGCTTCGTGAGGTGACATCTCTCCTCCTCCTCGGTAATAGTTCGAGAGCATCTCGCATTCTTTCCGAAGGTTGGGGAGCATCTGAAGCATCAAAAGCATCCGCATGCTTTCGATGGATAGAATCACCTACCGAACAATCCTATCCAGATTGATTTATTCCCCACCAGCCACCCCCTCCGCAACTAATAAATATCCGCCTGCCTCTGCGGTTAGCCAGCCAGAATGATCTGGTTTTCTGATACAATACAGATGGTGCTCACCGTTTGTTTTTTAGGAAGTTTTTTCAAAATCGATATTATTTCTTCAATTGTGGATTCTCCGAGAAAACGCAAAGCTCACCTTCTTTAGGAAATTGCCTAAGGCAAAAGCTTCTGCCGAGGGAAAAGCAGAGGTGAGTGCCAGGGGAAGCTTCAGGTGATCAGTTTCCTGCTTCAGAAGAACAGGTAAGTAAGGAACAGGTAAGGAAAGAATTCCCCAAAAAGAAAGATGGAGACCCAGCATCTACTGGTGGGGCATGGTTAATAGCGGCGGAAATGCGAGGTGAGTAAGTAGCAATCACCATAGGAATCCGCTAGACCAATAATGCTAGCCGAAGCAAGAAGTCAAGGGAAAGGGGGGAAATTTCGGTCTATAGATGCGGCTTGCTCGCTGTAGAGACTTCTATCTACCAAATTTCTTAACCGTTAGAAACTTTAGGAAAGTGCCGGGGCCAATTATGCCTTCTACACTTTTTTGACCTAGAATCGATTATTAGCCATAATCCTACTGTTCGGTTCCAATCGTTGATTTATTCCGAGTAAGTAAAACGATTACGCACCGAAGAGGACTCGAACCTCTGCTTTCTTTGCCGGTAGCTCCAATAACGCTATCAGTGCTTCCGGGGGGAAAACCGGTGGCGCTCTTATCCAAATGAAACAGTAGTGACAGAAGTCTAGTCTCTTAAAACCCATATTTACGGCAAATCTTCATCCGTAGGAATATCCTCTAAAGTGCTCTGCGCTGAGCACGGACGATAGGACGATTCGCCGTTACCAGGTTTATCGGCGAATTGTCTAAAGTCACGTAAACAATCTGCATTTGCGTCAACACAATCGGCATTATCCTCACTACAACCTGCATTCTCCTCACTACAACCAGCATTCCCATCAGTAATCACGATATCAATCCCATTCACGTTATTGCTAGTAAATTGACTGGGATTTGCGGGTAAATACCTCTTTAATATACGCTTGCGTCTATAACCGCGTGGGAGATTGGGGGGAGTCTGGGTCTCAGCATTAGCTGTGGTAGGCGGTCTCTCTTCAAAATTCTCAATATCTTCCATCTCCTCTAAAGGCGTGGTAGTCTGAGTTTCAGGGGTAGCAGTGGTAGGCCGGGTCTTTGCAGCAATATTCTCAATATCATCTATATCATCTATATCCTCTGGCCCCTCATCGGCCACAACATTAGCAATCGTAGAAAGCACCTTGGGTATAGCTCCAAGCCCGCCACTATTAGTACCACCATCATCTCCACTTCTCCTATATAGGAGAATTGCCATCAAAGCACCTGTTAAACAGCCCAACGTCACAATTGTTGAATCTGACAAATACCAGGGATAGGAGGAAACCACATCTGCTGCTGAGCTGGCAACATCTGCTGCTGCTGAGCTGGCAACGTCTGCTGCTTTTTGTGCTGGCAAGGGTAACGATGACGAAGGCAATGGTGGTGATTGTGCTGGTACTACTATTATCCAGGGGAACGATACTGCTTTTGACGGGGGCACTTCCGATACTGCTGGTAACGTTGTTTCCGAACTTTTCTCCTTCTCTTTACTACGTTTATGGTATTCCTTCTCTAACCTGCTTGCAAGTTCCCGCATGTATCTACCAATTCTGTCAAGCTCGGATATTAATTTAGAAAACTCTCCCTTATCAATCAGCTTGAAGATTTCGTTACTTAAATTCAGAGAGCGCCCCTCACAAAGCCGTATGTAACCAGCTGCAGCATCGCCAAGGTACCTATAGACTTCCTGCTGCCTTTTTCTAAAGTTTACGACATCCGTGATCAAAAAAGTGCATTTTCCTTGAAATACGTGAACTTGGAAAATTTGGAAGAAACTTTATCCATACGCACATCCCTCTCGAATTTCTGGAATAACTTTATGTAAGAGACAAACTGCCTTCTATAGTTCAGGTAGCTCTTCTCCACTAAAAGATTATTGAGCTTCAACCGAGCTATGCAAAAACTAACTGATACCATTGGATCCGTTGGGTTTTCTAGCAGTCTTTCAAAGGAAGCTTTATAACTGCTGTTGGCTTTAATCAGAACTAAGTTTTTCTTTTGGGATCGGCTCAAACCTTCACTTCGAGTAGTACTAGATCCGCCCAAGTAAGTCGTTTGCTGCCGCCTTTAGCGCACTAGTCCAATAAATAGGGTAATCATAATCCAGCTGAGATCTTTTGATCATTTCTTCTATACTAAATATGGGGAGCGTATGATCCACGGTTCTCGGGGTTCTTGTCTCGGGCATGGTTTAAAGCAATCGGTTTTTAGGGGTGTGTGCAAACCTCACGATTTCCCAGGGTCGCTCTGGGCCGCAAACCTCACGATTTCCCAGGGTCGCTCTGGGCCGCAAACCTCATAATATCTCGGGGTCGCTCCGGCAAACCTCATAATATCCCGGGGTCGCTCCGAGTGGCAAACCTCACAATGACCTTTTGAGGGGTTGCTCCAGGGGAAGTGCCGGATGGCACTAGAAAGAGGGATAAGTGCTGGGCTGGCAAAAGATGGAAATCCGGTTTTTCCGCCACGGAACAGAATACCTCCAAAGCTTCTTCCAACATGCATGCCAGCCCTCCCGTAGCTCCGGATTCCCAATTCCCGGGAAAATTGGGCAAATAGAGCCTACGCAATGCGGGTTCTAGCTGCTGTTGGAAACCGAAAGCAGTCGTTTCAGGCGATTGCTAGCCTTTAGGAGAGGCGGAAGCCCTCTCCATGTTCCGGTGCTGGGCCTTCCTCCAGTGGCCCTGCCCCCGGCATGATGGAATGCAATCCCGATTCGACCAGTGATAGAACGATTCATACCTTTCTCATGTGGAAGGCTTTTGCATGTTGTCAAAAACTCCGAAGATTGTTGGCTATTCCCCAGCACCGTAACCCCGACACGTCGCCTTCTTCCACGCTGCATGAGACTCCGAGAGCACCGCTTGTTCCTGCAGAAGACTGGGATAGCCCCGACTTCTTGGAATTCTTGGAGAATCCCATCGCTTTTGACCCGATGTTGTTGAAGAAACCGCAGCATACAGGTGCAACAATAACGGAGGGCAAGACCCGGCGGAAGGGTTCGTGAGAAATACCATGGCCGATCTTTCGTCGGCCGAGAGGCTCGTGATGAGGGTTCTTCAGGAGGAGCTGCCACTTTTGGCTGCTATGATGGAGAAAGGCGAGGCCTGCGCTGCACAAGTACACAATACCTTAAAAAACGTCATCCCTCATTTGAACCATGTTCCATGCTCGTATGAGCGCCTATGCCTAGAAACGATGGAGCCTTCGGGCCACCTTCGCCAGGAAACAGGGGAGCCTTCGTCTTCGGGCCACTGTAGCCCAGAAACAAGGGAGCCTTCGTCTTCGGGCCACCAGGAGATTGAAGAGCGGGCCGCTGGCGCCACCGATCCTCGCACGTGGCCCCGCCTTCGGGCCCTCTGTCTGCGGTCAATCCAGGGAAGGAGTTGGTCGTAAGTAAGCGGACATCAAACGCTGAAAACTACGATCTTCAGCCTGAAGGTGCGGTCGGGCTGGGCTTCGAGGAGGCCCCGCTCTCGAAGCTTTTCCGAATTTGCTCGGAAATTCAATTTGGGAATGGCTCCAATAGGCTTTTACTCCCTAACTTCCATAAATATCGAACACAGGGAGAAAAACACTTCTGCAGAAACGAACCATTCTGCACAAAGATGGCTGTTTTCCACGAACCACAAAGATATAGGTACTCCACATTCAATCTCCGGTGCCATGGCTGGAGTAATGGGCACATGCCTCTTAGTACTAATCTGTATGGAATTAGCATAACCCGGCCATTAAATTCCTAGTGGAAATCATTAACCTCATAATGTGTTAATAATCGCTCACGCTTCTTCAACGACACTCCCTCCGGTTACGCTGGCGATGATAGGTGGATTCGGTAATTGGTTCGTTCCGATTCCTACAGGTGCACCTGACACGGCATTTCCATGATTAAATAATATTCCATTTCGGTTGTTGCCACTTCCGCTGTTGCTCTTATTAAGCCCAGCCTTAGTAGAGGTGGGTAGCGGCACTGGGTGGACGGTCGAAAAGGCCGTGCCCTATGGAGACATAGGGAACAATAATTCCGCTCGATGCAGGAACATCCTCACTACGGAGAGAAGTGCCAAGTCAGGCCGCAGGCCTTTGAAATCCAGACCACTACATGCAAAAACCTTTCCCACAAGGGGACAACCTGCCTGGGGGGATTCGCCCTCCCATCAGAGACTCAATGCGGAATATCCATCATTCTGCGGATGGCTCGTAGGTATGACAGACGGAGATAGCTGCTTCGGCATCGTGCTCCAAAAGCGCGAGTACAACCTGAATTTCCCTATTGTCCAAGGCAAGTACAATCCACGGATCTTGTATTACATCAGGAAGATGCTCGGTGTAAGGTCCGTTAATGCGCATAAGACCATGGGAGTGTATCGGATCGAAAGATGCTAGCAGAGAAAATTTTCCCTATATTTGATCAATACCCATGCCTAACCAGTAAGCATTTCTACTACGAAAGAGTTCGTCAAGCCCATCAGATATTGGAGGATCCAAAGCTCCCAACGGAGCACAAGTACTACATCCGTGGGAATTCGAGGAGTGCTACTCTTCCAGAGACTTATGTCAATCCTGTTTGGACAACAAGTATGGCTGTTGACTTCGATTGGCCTACTGGCTTTATAGAGGCAGAGAGATCTTATATGAGAGGGACGGAAAACAACAACGGATCTCTATCGCGGTTGGCTTGACTCAAAAAGAATTGGATGGGCCTTTATTAGAGGCTATAGGACGGAGGCTACATATTCCTACTCAGCTCATTGAAAGGCCGCGCCTCTATCGATTAAGGACTGTCCACAGTAGGGCAGTGCTTGGCATAAGTTGGCTCTTCGCCGATTCAAAGGTATGAAATCACTGGAGCTGAAGCTCCGGTCGAGGGCCATCTACTATAGGAATAATCGGGAAAAGCTTGAGCAGACCCGAAGGATTCTCCAAAGGAAAGGCTTCATGACAAGATGATAGATAAAGGTACAGTCCGATCCATACAGAGATACATGGCGTATAACGTTAAGCAAGCACAACGCTGCTGAGGTTATTTAACATATATGCCATCCCTCTCTAAGTGGTATAACCAGTCATTCTGGAGGAGCTGTTGATTCAGCCATTTCTAGTCCTCATTCATCAGGTGTTTCCCTTATTTCAGGTTCTATTAATTCTATAACCACTACCTCCAACACGCGCGGACCCGGAATGACCATGCATAGATTACCCCCATTCGTTCGGTTTGTTTCAGTTACAGCATGAAAGATTTTCTTTTTTTTGCAGATTTGGCGTTTTTCAAACATTTCCGCCGGGGGTACTTGTTGGTTCCCTAACGGGAACCCTAGCAACTCAGCGCTTTATCTCCGGAGAAGCGCTTTTTGTGGGAGAAAAACGCCACTCTCTACCTACACAATCCCCAGCCGCTTCGCATCTGGGTACAATTGAATCCGCTACCTGCACAATCGAATCCGCCTAGCAATCAAATTCGCTACCGGGAATTTTATACTTCCTGAACTAGAATTTGCGTTATATTTGTCAGTGACAGCATCCTGCCCTTCAATCCCATACAAGCCAATTTCTAATAAACTTCCCGGGGGCTTCCCCCCTCGTGAGAGGTGGGAAGCTTGCTGGGGGATGAGCCCCCCAGTTAGAGGCACCTGAGCTCATATGCACTAGTGTTTTCGCCCAACGTCGCACCGCTGCCCCGGGGTAGTATTCTCTAGATAACGACAATCAGGCCCGGAGGTTACCGGTTCCCTGATACCTACTCAAGGCGCCCACCCCTCTCCCTCTCACCCACGGGGAGTGGAGAGATTAGGCGAGTGGAGATTAACCCAAGATTCTCTTACAAAACTATTTCTAAATGAACATGAAATATGCTTGTATATTTAGTCTAGTTGAGCGTCTTAGGCGCGTCTCCTGGCGGTGGATTTTGGAAAATCCACGGCGGTTGTCCTCATGGTTGAATTTCCCTTTGGCAACCGTCCTTGGTCGGCATACAAAGGAATTAGGTATTACGGCGTTTGTTATTGCTCGGAAAATTGTGAAGATGTATCGTGAATCCCCTGTGTCCTGCTGTCTTTATTTGAAGCAGTGCCATCTCGCCTTGATTAAGGCTTTGGGCTCAACATTACGGTTCACGTATACACCTTCCTCCAGGTTAACCCAATGGGACTTTCCAATCCGTTTTTGTCCCCTGAGACAAGAGCTGGGGAAGCTCCTCCACAACTGGCGCTCGGTGGGAAGCTATCCCCCATCAATTTGAATTCACGCGATGAAAATAAAAAGAAAAAATTTGTCGGATATCGAGGTACTATTCATGTAGTACCCGAACAAGGTGCATCCTTCTTAATCCTATCACCATCCAATCTTTTTCGTAACCCCCTGCCCCCCGACCCAGACGGAGGGGTATATGGAAGGGGGGGTGCATATTCCGATAATTCTGGATCGGGGGGTATGACTGTCTTTCGTAACAACATAGATTCAAAAGATCCCCACTCGGATTCTGATGCTGGATCTATTTGGAGAGGTACCGCAGGACCAAAAGGAGTATTGACAGATTTTGGAGAATTTTATCCTACTACTGGTGGAAGGGGAAACAAAAAGTTGGGCCTTTTAGGTGATTCACAAAATAGCCCCTACTCTTTGTTGTTTTCCTACTCCGTATCAAGCAACAAAGTCTCTTTTGCCGAGGATCCCTTTGTCGATGAGTCAACAGATGCATCGGGACGTAGGTATTGGTATTCAATAGATGAAAATGAATCGATATTTGAATACTCCCCAGATTTATTGGTGGGAGGATCCTTCCCCAGATTGATCTTCCCCCCATCATATTTCCCCGGAGCAAGAATTCTGCCTATTAATCTCGGACTTCTGGTCAGTGAAAACGCATGCATTTACGGGGGTGATATCTGCCTCCAATCCGGCCAAATCATAGCTATTCACCGAGAATACTCACCAATCAGAACAGCCAAGCCTCTCCTAGCAACTGAGGGGGCGACTATTCATAAGAATTACGGAGATATCATTGGGAAGGGGGATACATTAATAACATTACTACACGATAGATCGAGGTCTGGGGATATTATTCAGGGTTTTCCAAAGGTTGAGCAGTTGTTGGAATCTCGTTCCACCGCTTTTACCTTAGCAAGAATCGAAGATATTTCTGATAGATGGAGGAGAACTATTACAAGATTAGTTGGTAATCCTTGGAGTCATTTCACGAGTGCCGGAATAGGTATGGAAGATTGTCAACTGGTTCCGATTGATCAAATTCAAAAGGTTCATGGATCCCAGGGGGTGTAAATATCCGATAGGCATATAGAAATCATCATTTGACAACTGACATCGAAAGTAGTAACGTTGGAAGATGGAATAACTAATGTTTTCTTACCCGGAGAGCTTATTGAATCATCATAAGCGTAACGAATGAATCGCGTCTTAAAAGAATCGAATTTCTACGAACCTGTTGTATTGGGAATGACAAAAGCATCTCTTAACACTACTAGTTTTATATCAGAGGCGAGTTTTCAAGAAACTACTCGGGTACTGGCTAGAGCCGCTATTCGGGGTCGAATCGATTGGTTGAAGGGACTGAAAGAAAATGTCATCCTTGGTGATCTCGTTCCCATTGGGACCGGCAGTCAGGAGGTTATTCGTCAACTAGATGTAGAGAGAAATACGGAATTTTATTTAGCTATTAGTGATTTTAACATTTTCAGTCGAGAGGCAAGGGATATTCCCCCTCATACTTATTACGGGAGGGAGCCGAGTTCCCACCATAGATTAATGATTCACGAAGGATTGAGACAACCCCTCCCCGGAGTCAATATTGGTGAATGAGATTCAGAATCATTTTGCGACGTAGCATCTCGGGTATGTCTCACTCAATAATCCCGACCAGTGAATCGTAATAATTACGTAACTTCCATAAAAATCAAATCAATCTGCGGCTTTTCGTAGTTTTTTTTTTGGGGGGGGGTAAAATGCAACAGAAAAATTGGAATATCGATCCAGAAGGGATGATGGAGGCGGGGGTCCATTTCGGTCATCAAACCCAAAAGTGGAATCCCAAGATGTCACCTTATATATTTACGGAACGGAAAGGTGTTCACATTCCCGATCTAACTCAGACTGCTCGTCTCCTATCCGAAGCCTGTGATTCGGTATCCAATGCAGCGACGGAGGGAAAAGAATTCTCAATAGTAGGTACAAAATACCAAGTAGCTGATCTAATTGCATCGGCTGCGACGAAATCTCGATGTCACTACGTGAATGAAAAGTGGCTCGGTGGCATGTTAACGAATTGGTCCACTACAGAAACACGTCTCCAGAGATTTCAATATTTGCAGAATGAAGAAGATACGGGGGGGTTCGATCGACTCCCGAAAAAAGAGGCATCGATTCCGAAAAAACAATTACTTCGATTGAAGAAGTATCTAGGTGGAATTCAATATATGTCAAATTTACCCGATATTGCGATAATTACTGATCAACACGAATAATCCACTGCTATTAGAGAACGTATCACTTCAGGTATTCCTACAATCTGTGTCGTCGATACAGATTGCGATCCAGATCTCACAGATATTCCGATTCCAAGTAATGATGATGCGCGGTCCTCCATTCGACGGGTACTGGATAAATCAACACTGGCTATTTCTGAGGGTCGTTCGAACTCAAAGATATTGAACTTAATAGATAGTGAAATCAGTAACTATCCCAACTATTCGTGGTAGAATGAAACAGAGACTTACCCCAGAGACAGCAATATGCTGTGATTCTATTATGGGGACAACCCTGGGATTATGTAGTGATTAGGAATCCACTTGATTGTTCTGTGCAAATCATTCTTCCCCACGTTGATTCCTGATAAGGAGGTAATACGAATTCCGAACAATTGTCCATTCATGGGATTGATAATCTATATCAAGTATCGGGCGTGGAAGTGGGTCAACATCTCTATTGGCAAGTAGGAAATTTCCAAGTTCATGCACAAGTTCTTGTAACTTCCCGGGTAGTAATTGCTATATCATTGGGTTTATCTACCGCAGCTACTCGGGATTTGCAAACCATCCCGACTGGCAGTCAAAATTTCATTGAATATATTCTTGAATCTATTAGGGATCCGACTAGAACTCAGATGGGGGAAGAAGGGTATCGTCCCTGGGTTGCATTCATTGGAACTATGTTTCCATCCATTTCTGTTTCTAACCGGTCAGGTGCTCTGTTTCCTCGGCGAGTTATCCAATCACCTCATGGAGAGTTGGCTGCACCTACGAATGATATCAATACAACTGTTGCATTAGCTTTGCCTACATCAGTGGCATATTTCCACGCGGGTCTAAACAAGAGAGGTCTTAGTTACTTCGGTAAATACATCCAACCCACTCCAGTACTGCTACCTATTAATATTCCAGAAGATTTCACTAAACCTTCACCACCGAGTTTCCGACTCTTCGGAAATATATTAGCTGATGAGTTGGTAGTAGCTGTCCTCGTCTCTCTAGTACCCCTAATTGTTCCCGTACCTATGATGCTTCCAGGATCATTCACAAGTGCCATTCAAGCTTTGATTCTTGCGACTCCAGCTGCAGCTTATATAGGGGAATCCATGGAGGGTCATCATTAACCGAGTTTCGATTCCGACGAATCATCGGATTAGGATCGTGGTATTCGACAGGTACTCGGGCCACCTCTTGGAGTAGCAAAAACTGTTTCTGTGGTATAATAATATGATACCCCCCTCCTATTAGAGGGGGGGGGGAAATCCTACTACTCCCATTTCCATTCAAAGGGATGGGGATGGAAATGACAATAGTGATTCCCACCATTCGACTCGAGCATTCCCTCCAGTCTGCAGGGGGGGACGAATCACAAGATGTTCCACAATTCGTGGGAATCTTTGTCACCTCGGGAACCAATGATACCGATACTTACTAGTATCTCCTATCGTGTTACAACAAGGAGTTGAATCTCATCCGGGCCGTGGCTGGAATTCCTCATCATGAAGTACTATATTTTCATCCAATTGCTGCATTACGGGTAACGAGTGAGATTGGTGGATTCTCGTCGGGGGAATGGCTTTATTTCTCGCCCACCGGTATTGCTATTTCAATGCTTCGAATAGAAACAAGTGAATCGGAAGGAACATTTCAACCCATCAGCGGCTCTGAGTGAATTTTCACAGAATTATTCCAGTAGGCATTGATTTTTGCTAAGTCGGAATTGGTTGAATTAAATAAAAAAGAGGAGATTAATACGAACCCCTTGATTCCTGCTGCTTCTGTTATTGCTGCCGGATTAGCTGTAGGCCTCGCTTCTATTGGTCCCGGTGTTGGTCAAGGCACTGCCGCGGGTCAAGCAGTAGAAGGTATTGCGAGACAACCAGAGGCAGAGGGTAAAATTCGAGGCACTTCATTGTCAAGTTTAGCCTTCACGGAAGCTTTAACAATCTATGGACCAGTTGTAGCCCTAGCACCGTTATCTGCAAATCCTTTCGTTCGATCCACCCACAGTGAGGGGTACTTGGGGAGCCCTGTACCCCCTCCCCAATCGGACCCTTTCCAAATCGATTATCTGATTGGGAGATTATCTTATTCAGGGGGGGCCCCACCAAGCAGAAAACGCTTCGCTTCACCGAATCCAAACCACTTTTTTTTGCCTAAGAAGAAGGCAAAGCCAACCACCAAGGGGGGGAACCGGCTTTGCGGTTGGTGGCCCCGTAAGGACGAAAACAACGTTCGACTTGCATGTGTTAAGCATATCGCTAGCGTTCATTCTGAGCCAGGATCAAGGGTTTTGGGGGATTTTGCCATCTAAGCAATAACTTACGACGAGCCCCGGGGGGGCCGAAGGGGATAGCGTAGATCATACGCTACCCCGACGACCCCGCTACTAATGTAGGCGATTCATGCTTTCACTGCTGGCAAAAGCCAAACGGCCCCGGTCCGCCCACCATGCTGCTAGCGGACACTTCGCCGCAGCTGAAAATTCTCTCACTAGCAGGAACACACATAAAAATTCCGCTGCGAATCTTGGTTGTGCTCGCAGCAGGCTTCTGGTGCTTAAAAAAAGTTTCAAAAAGGCCCATCTCTAACGAATAATCGGTCAATAAATGCCACATACCAGCATTAAGCCCAAAATTGGAGAATGGCTAGCGCCACCAAATGACCATTCAATTGTACGGAAGGTGCAAAACCGAGGCAGGCAAGACGGGTTCGAACCGCAAACGTTCGGCTTTCAGCCGATCGATTTACCAATTTTAATCTATCTCGCTTTTTTTCATGGGAAAAAGGGTCGGGCCCCATCAAAACCCTCCCTCATCATTGTCGGCATAAATTCATTCCCCTCTCGGGAATTAAATTAAAGGGTGTTTGTGATTCGTTTTTTCGAATGTTTAGTGACAAACAGCACGAGTGTGCATGAGGGTCCGGGCTGTCAACCACGTCTCCCGATAATTCTCAGTACATATGGCAGAAAACGCCTTTCACATATCGGGGTCGGAATGGGATCGGGTGTTCCGCGTCTTACTAGGATGCCCGGACGGAACGAACACGCTTGATTAATGAACAAAAGAGTGCTAACGACAAAAGCACCGAACAGAGAAAGTGCAAATACAGCTGGTACTTAGCCTTTGATTGTTCGATCGCTACCAACCCCACAAGGAGGTCATCAATTCGCAGGTGGTTATTAAGTAAAAGGTGTAATATGAATGGCTACGCTTTTTCGAATATTCATGGATTATTATACGATAATCTTCGTTTGCTTTTTTACTGCGAGATTGGTAACGAAAATTCGTTACCGCTATTCAGACTTGACTCCCGATCTCTTCAATGCCGCCCAGCCGACGGCCGAAATAACTGACATACAGATATGGAAGTATACATATGTCTATGTCACCCCCAGTGGCTGCTTGTTCAGAACGCGCGTTTATCAGTGTTCGCGGCGGTCCGGTTGTAGTATATAAGGAATGGAGACTAAAAAGTTAATTAATTAAAAGGTACCCATCTTTCCCATTCTTTCTTCGCGAAGTGGTTAGTAATGTACAGCATTCTCAGCTCAGTTGGATAGAGCAACAACCTTCTAAGTTGAAGGTCACAGGTTCGAGTCCTGTAGGATGCAGAAAGTGCACATTGGATCATATACCGTTGGGGAATGCCTCTACTTGTTTGATTCCTCGAACTTCTACTTGTTTGATTAGTCCATTGGAACGGGTTAGGACGTGTGGATTGACCGATTTATCAATGTCTCGCGATCTCGGCTCAGAAGGTCGAAGCTTACTGGGAGAGTGGCCGAGTGGTTAAAAGCGACAGACTGCAAATCTGTTGAAGGTTTTCTACGTAGGTTCGAATCCTGCCTCTCCCAATGCCGAAGCAAATTAGGAAAGAGAAGCGAAGCAACCGAAGAATGAGAGGGGAGCGGGGAGGGAAGCTCGAACATCCAATATCTAACCAGCCAGCCCCGGCCAGCCCTTATTTGATTGACCAAGTGAAAGAAATTGCGGAGGAGGATCCTATGATTCCTATTACTGAGTGAAGCGAGGAAGTTTGATCGCTGTCATCCCGCGAACGCGAATGTCTGGTCTCTAATGTTGTAACTACTTGATATCCCTCATGCCTCAGTTCGACCACACCTAGCGGACGAACTCTCTTCGTTCGATTCCCCGATGGTGCCGGTGGTTGTCGGAGTGCCCCAAAGTCGAGTTGTCTTTCTTGCGTTGTAAATTGCCCGCATTTGGTTTCTGTTCTGGTTTGAATGACCTTTAGAATAGAATAGAATAGAATAGAATAGAATAGAATAGAATAGAATAGAATAGAAAAAAGTGTTGGCCTGTGCGCGTGTATAGCTCTAGGGCGGAGTGTGCCTCGGATCTCGGATTTCATAAACCAGCCTACTCATTACGACGGGAATTCCTATTTGTTGTCGAAAGCAAGCTATGCGATCGGGGCAGCCACGCAACGGGAAGATCCGATCCTTGGCCCAAGGTTGGCTAGAAGCAAAGATCCTTGGCCTGCGCTGCGAGCGAGCGATGTGCACCGGCCAGAAAGGATACCCCCGAGAGCAAGGCTTCGGCTTCTCCAAGGAACCTTCTGGAATTCAATCCCAGCAGCAATGTATATCTCGACCACGTAGTTGCCTCTCGGGCGACGAAATGCTCTATGCCTACCATTCGATCTCTGGATAAAGCCTTCGATCAGCACATTCCCTACGAATCGGTCTTTCTGAACAGCTCAGCCAGGATCCAACTTCCGACATACAGCTTTTCCATGATCCTCCTTTTCTAGCTTCGAGCCGGAAGCATACAGCTTCCAACCTATGGGGTCGAACAGCTAGGAACTTTCTTTCTTTTTACCCAATTTTCCATTAAATACTGCTAACCCCTGGCTAACAGGGTGAAAAAGATAGCTTATATCCTACCCGGCTTCTGTCCCACTCTCTCGATCGTCAGATCCACACCCTCCTAGATGTTCCCTATCGGTTCATCTAACGATCCACCTCGTAGCCCTCAGCTATTCTATCCTCATGGCTAGGATCTTAATCTCTAAACCACCCCCCGGTAAATTGGGAAATCAAGATTTCCCTTGCTCAGATGACGTTAGGAAAGGCTGGATGACGGTTATAGCCGTAGACGCCTATTCGCTCTAGCAAAACCATGGCTCACTAACATGGAGGTATCCGACTAAAACGGAAAACCTGCACTTAAACGATCAATATGGACCTCATCCACAAACAGCACAAACAAGGACTTCCTGAATCACCAATAATTTGAACAGTTAGGCCTTCCCATCAATTCAGCCTATTAGGCCAAGGAGTGAGTTTGAGAAGTTTAGGCTAACTACCACAACTATTACTTGATGATGCAATTCGTGGTTCGTAGTGTCGATGCAATTGATGAGCAGTGGTCGATGCCAACGCGAGGTCGAACTAAACTGATCACTGAAGGCCTTCCATATAGAAATTCTATCCCACAATGCTCCGACTCCATAACAAGAGAAAGACCCGGCCTCTGCTGATCGCCCCGAATCACGGGAATCGAAACAAGCGCTTATCAAACATGCTTCTATGGGGAACATCACCAAGACGGAAATCGAAGGGAATCGATAGAAATCGAGTCGAAGCCCAGGAATATGCTTCTAGCCAACCGGCTTCCAAAACCAGCTGGACCCGCCTACTCCGGGCCTCTTCCCTTCGGTCGAGTAATTTTCAATACCCCGAGAGGGGAGCCGGCAGGCCGACCTGCAAAGCCAACCACAAGGGGACTCCCCGGCACAGAGAGGCCCCCCATAGCATAGGGGCGAGCGGGGGTCCTGGGAGCCGGCCCGGGATAGCGCTTCATCCCGGGGCCACCGGGCTACCTTACCACCCCGCCTGCGAGGCGGGGCTACCCCCACACTCCCCTTGGGTTACTTGTTGCCCTTCCCTTCGGGCGGGTTACCTTGACAGCCCCCCGGGGCTACCCGTAGGTCGGTTTGGCAATCGGGCTACTTACCTCTCCGTAGGTCTCCGGGGTAGGTACTTGGTGCACCTCCGGGGCACTTGCCAGCCCTTCAGGTTAGTGCCTGTAGGGCATCGTTTCAACGAAACAGAACTCCTCCTCCCTCCGGTTCCCCGGGAGAAGTGGCCCTCTCAACAAATCGAGGTCTCACTCCGTGACCTACCTAAAGTATGGGTCAATACTTTTCGCTCCAATACTAGTAAAGGATGAAGGCCAAAGGTAGGGACCAAAGGATTGGGTTTCTTCCCGGGTTCTCCGCCTTGCCAGGAATAGGGCAATAATTCTAATAATCCGATAGTGATAAGGATAATGGGAATCTGATGATAATATCAATTGGGAATGACAGTAATAGTAGAATAGTAGTAATCCAATAATAATAATAAGAATCCGAGTTTTTATATCTCGTTCAGGAAAAAGGGCTTTGCGCCAAGCACACTCGGCAAAAAGGTTACTCGGATCGTAGATGGACTGGTATGAATCGGTAAAGAGGAGGCAAAACGAAAGGGTTGATAAACACGAGAAAGCGTGGGCGACCTCAAGCCAGCTACAGGGGGCTGCTGCTCCAGGTCGGCATGGTCGCCTCAATCCCTCCCGCCCTCGGTAAAGAACCGCAGGTCCGGCCAAGCCAGAGCAAGCTCCGTCTAGCGGAGCCGGGGTGTCTAGAGAAGAAAGTGGCGGACGGGGGCCCGGGTGGGTCGGGCGGAGCAGCAAGAGATTCTGATCTCCGCCCCCGGAGCTTTGCTTCCCCCGTTTGCTCACTTGGTGAAAATGGTAAACACGACAGACTCAAAATCTGTTCCATTTCAAGGGTTATCGGTTCGAGTCCGATAGTGAGCATACTTGCTTGGTGAAATTGGTAAACACGACAGACTTCGAATCTGTTCCATTTCAAGGGTTATCGGTTCGAATCCGATAGCGAGTATGGGCGTGTCTGAATTGGTTTGTTGGGCGGGCCCTTGGGGCTTGCTTGCGGGGAGCCCCAAGGGCGAGTATAACTCAATGGGTCAGAGTGTCAGATTGTGAATTTGAAAACACGGGTTCGAATCCCGTTATTCGCCAAAAACACATCATCCCAACGCTTGAATCCCGACTACTTTGCGCTGCTATCCTCATAGCGAAATAGAGTTCGAAGGAGGATGAGAACCTTCGGTCGAAGCCCAAAACAGAAGACCAATCAACGCCAACCAAGACGTTCAGCCAGGCCGAGCTGTAGACCGAAGCCGGGCAAGGGGATTGATTGGTGGATTGCCTTGATGTCCTATTTCTTGGTTGTGGCCAGAGATTCGAAAAAACCGACGGGGGGCCGGGATCGGAATCCCGGGCATGGGGTAGTGGGCAACAAGCTTCCACGCAACATCACGCGCTGTGATCTTAGCTCCGCTAGGATTACACACTCCCCCCACGCCGGGGGAACCGCTGGGATTCTGTTTTCAAGAGGAATCTCGAACTCCTAGCTGCTACTTGCTGCGTGTTGGAGGCGCTTACTAGCGGAGAAAAGCTAGGCAAAGGGTTCTTGTTAGCCTTTCGCTTCCGCTACAAGAATTGGGTAAATAGAGTTCCCAACGCTTTACCGTTAGCGGGAATGATCAAATTTGAGATCTGAGCTCAATTAATTGATTAACGGTTCAATCTTATGGTCCCTGGTCTCCACTCGATCGCTTCGTTGACACTTCGACCGTTCCAAATACTCCGGTACGGGAGGAAGAAGGGCGAGAAGGTGCCTTCTATCCAAGTACCGAATGCTTTCTATCCGACCAACGAAGAGCATCGATCAAATAATCCACCGGACCACCCGGGATAGCCTTAAACTGCCATGAATATCCCATAAAACCCGAATATGTGACCATGAATAATTATCCAAAATTACTAGTCGTCCGGACTTTAAACGGGCGAGGTTCGACCCTCGCCGCTGCCCTGTCTTCTCTAGCGGCGTAACGCAGCTTATATTGGATAGGGAACTAACCGGAAAGCAGTCTTGCGCGCGGTTTTGCAAAGGACTGGCGCAACAACACGCTCCGGTAATGCGTAACCTAGAAGATATCACATGGGATGATGCTCGTTGTTATCTACGTAATGATTGGGAAAATTTCAATAAAGTCATTAACCAATGTTCCAACTCTGCTTTTGCTAAATCTTATGTTATTTCGGTATATTCATGCGGGAATGGAAGAGATTCTGGCAGATCATGTTCACCATGAAGTCACACGAAATCGGATCTTGATTCTCCTTAGAATCCTCTTGTATCGGGTAACAACCGAAAGGGATTTCGTACTTCTATTCTTAGTATTAATTGAATGACGAGGAGCCGTATGAGGTGAGAATCTCACGTACGGTTCTGTAGAGTGACACTGAAACTGACTCATCTGTCAACTATTCCACAACTACACCAAAAAAACCTAACTCTGCCCTACGGAAAGTCGCCAGAGTTCGATTAACCTCCAAGTTCGAGATAACGGCTTACATACCAGGTATTGGCCATAATTTGCAAGAACATTCCGTGGTCCTTGTGAGAGGCGGGAGGGTGAAGGACCTACCTGGTGTAAGATATCATATCGTTAGAGGAACTTTAGATGCTGTAGGAGTAAAGGATCGTAAGAAGGGGCGTTCCAGTGCGTTGCAGAACATTGTCGTAACTTGTATCATCGCAATGATTCCGTATCGGTTGTTCTGATATGTCAAATGCATAGCCGACCCGATAGTGGGAATGTTGCCAGGGGACCGAAGCCTGCTATTACGGAGATTGATTATTATCTTATTCGTGTGAAACAACTCGGTGTCCAGGGTATTGCATTCCAGTAAGTTGAGTCTTACCCGGACTCCCATTTATTTGGAAAATCTTCGAATGTCTTCTCTCTCTCAGAACGAGTTCGGACTACGATTATGGAGATTCAGTGGAGGTTTTGTGAACATTTGGTAATTGGATCAATAAACCCACGGACATTCTTGGTGAGATAAATGAAATACGGGATTTCCCTTCTCCTATTCGTGGGATGATGAAGAGGAAACGGATACTCAATGCCTAATGAGTAAATATGATTCATTGAAGTAACCCGAACTTACTTCAAGACTTTCTATTCAATCATATGGAAAGCTGCATTCGATGAAAGTCGCACGTGCAGTTTGGGGGGAGATCCTCGACTAACCGGCGGATCCACCCTACAATATGGAGTGAAAAAGCCCAAATAAGATTCTAAGATACAGTCGAGATAGAATCGGAATCCGACATATCTGTAAACTCATGTTACACCGGAGCAATGTAGCGAACAAAAAGAAAAATATAGAATCGGATCCGATTTATCGTAATCGATTAGTAAACATGTTGGTTGATCGTATTCTTAAAGATGGCAAGAAATCATTGGCTTATCAGATTCTCTATCAGGCTATGAAGCGGATTAAGGAAAAGACGAATAAGAATCCACTGTCTGTCCCGCGACAAGCAATACGTAGGGTAACTCCCGATATAGTAACAGAATCCAAACGTGTAGGTGGATCGACTTATCGAGTCCCCGTTGAAGTAGTACCTGCAGAAGGAAGAGCTTTGGCTATCCGATGGTTATTGATCGCGTGTCGAAAACGTTCAGGTCGAAGTATGGCTTTAAGATCAAGTGATGAATTAATGGATGCTGCCAGAAATTCTGGTAGTGCTGTACGGAAGAAGGAGGAGACTCACAAGGTGGCAGAAGCTAATAAGGCTTTTGCCCATTTCCGTTAGTTCCGGGTTCGTTTCAATCCACAACCTCTTATTGGTGGATTGAAACCTTCTACTCCGGAGCGCAGGGTATTAGGAATCAAGATACGCCAGAAGCATATGGATAAGCAGAAATTAAATAATGGGAGAAAAAATATCCAAGTCATAGGGGAAATTTTGTCACTGGTATAGTACCTCATGAAAAAGAGAAAGACTAGTGTCGAATCGTAAAGCCCATAACATCATCGACATGATCAACATGATCGACATGACCAAAGTGATCGACGCAATCGACGCAATCAACATGATCGACATGATCGACATGACTAGAATGATCGACACAATCGACACAATCGACATGATCGACATGATTGGCACTGCCCGCATCCCCGCGACTCCCACCATTCTCAACTATCTCCGCCTGGGGCGGACTACTCACCTCGGGGGGGGGGGGATGTCAGGCAACGCCAGCAGATATTTATCCTGTATGTCCCTCACCTCGAATCGATGATTGAGTCGTAGTACATCTAAGGCAAAGCTGGCATCTCCCATGATGTACTCGAGGAGCCGAACTAACGTTGACTTTCCCGTGGTTTATGATAATAAAAGGGAAATGCGTCTGAAAAGAGAGTCAAGGTTTGAAGAAGTATCGTGCGAAAACAAAGGGAAGTCTTCCCGTTTCTTCGGATATTCAATCAATATTAGATTAGTTGACACAGGTGGGATTCTGTGATATACTATGGATCAACAGGCTCATCAGCTTGGGTAATCACCAATCGTTTCGAAAACCAAAAATTACCACGACCGCAACTTTAGAAAGACGCGAAAGCGCAAGCCTATGGGGTCGCTTCTGCGACTGGATCACCAGCACTGAAAACCGTCTTTACATCGGATGGTTCGGTGTCTTAATGATTCCCACCTTATTAACCGCAACCTCTGTATTCATCATTGCTTTCATCGCAGCTCCCCCTGTAGATATCGATGGTATTCGTGAGCCTGTCTCCGGTTCTTTGCTATACGGAAACAACATTATCTCCGGTGCTATCATTCCTACTTCTGCAGCTATCGGTTTACACTTCTACCCAATCTGGGAAGCAGCTTCCGTTGATGAATGGCTATACAATGGTGGTCCTTACGAACTGATCGTTCTTCACTTCCTACTTGGTGTAGCTTGCTACATGGGTCGTGAGTGGGAACTTAGTTTCCGTTTAGGCATGCGTCCTTGGATTGCTGTTGCGTACTCAGCTCCCGTTGCAGCTGCTACCGCTGTGTTCCTGATCTACCCAATCGGTCAAGGAAGTTTCTCTGACGGTATGCCCCTAGGAATTTCTGGTACTTTCAACTCCATGATCGTTTTCCAGGCTGAGCACAACATCCTTATGCATCCCTTCCACATGTTGGGTGTAGCTGGCGTATTCGGCGGCTCTCTATTCAGTGCTATGCATGGTTCTTTGGTAACTTCTAGTTTGATCAGAGAAACTACTGAGAATGAGTCTGCTAATGCAGGTTACAAGTTCGGTCAAGAGGAAGAGACCTACAACATCGTAGCTGCTCACGGTTATTTTGGCCGTTTGATCTTCCAATATGCCAGCTTTAACAATTCTCGCTCTCTGCAAGGTCCTACGTTTTTGGCAAACTGGGATGTCGTTCAGTCTTCCGTCCCCAATATATAGGTAATCCGCTCCCCGCAGGCTCCAAGGTGCCACTCCAAAAGGGCCTGACCATGATGTGCCTATGGCAGGCAGAGAGCATATCCGCGTCTATCTGGCCGGGGGCATGGTCACCCGAAAAAGACTCCGATTCGCCAGCCTTCGGCCTCATCTCTCACCAAACCACCGGGCTTGCACGATGATCTTCATCCGTCTGAGACGTTTCGCCTTCAATCGTGCTTTTGCGACATGCTATGGTCCCGGCCTCCCTTCGCGGGTTCTGGTGAGTCCCATGCCTGTATGCCATTCCGGCCTCGCATTTTTTGACCGCAGATGATCCAACGGCCGCCCCACCTTTTCCATCAATAGATACTCCTGACGCATCAACTACACAACCTGACATGGCCTTTCCTACAGGAACATCCACAATAGATCCAGTGCGCTTGACCATATCTCCTTCTTTAATGGCAGTATCACTACCAGATACGACAATTCCTACATTCTCATTCTCAGAATTCAAGGCCATTCCTTTCACACCGCTGGCAAATTCTACCATTTCCCCCGCTTGAATCTTGTTCGATCCATAAACACGTGCAATTCCATCCCCAACCGGTACCACTCAACCGATCTCATCCACTGGCAATTTGGTGTAGTAGTTGGTAATTCTTTCTTCTGAGATAGTAGATAGTTATTCCGTTGCTCTAGCTTTAAATAATCTCATTCTCCTCCTCCTCCGTCGAATCCTTTTCCTCGGTGCTTTATATCCAGGGCAGTTTCCTATATTTGTGGCAGTTTCTAGTTATCCCCCATTTTATGCTGCTGAAAATCCGGGAAAATACAAATCGATCGATATCAAAAGCGCAGGGAAATTGATTGAATGCTGAAAATCCCGGGGAGATACAGATTGATCGATATCAGCTGATGAAAAGAAATCACCCTGAATGACTAAAAATGGCTCTGGATCCGCAGACATTCACTCAGTAAATGGCTAAGAAGCCGCAGGCAATCCGCTCAGACACTTCAGTGAATCCCGCCCCGCTCAGTGAATCGCTCAAAAGCCACAGACAATCCGCTCAGAATTCGCATACAATTTCTCTGTCAATCGCTCGCTGCAGGCAATCGCTCTGAAGCCCCGGCCGCTCTGAAACCTCAGGCATCCGCTTTTTCTTTGTGATGCACAGAGAATTGGGGGTCTAGAGGTATATTGCCCCGATTATCCGGTTTTACTGAGTGATTTCTTGATATTCACAGATAAGGGGTTTGGTTTCGGAAGAGGTTGTGGCGTTGTTCCGGGATGCGCGCCTTCAATATCTCATTCCCAAGCTGGGATTGTTACCTTTTTTCTTAAAAAGGTAGGGGCGAAGCAGGAAAGCGCGTAGCGCTTACCCCGCCTTCTCGAGAAGGAAGGCGCTTAGGAGAAAGCGCTTACCCTTCCCTTGCTTCCTCGGTATCCATTCCCTGCTGGCTTGCTATCCATCCCCTGCTGGCTTCCTCTAGGCGCTTAGCCGCTTTCCCTTCCCTGCCGGCTCCAGCTAGAATGAAGGCTTTTCCCCACAGAGTGGTCTACAGGGATGAAAGCGAAGGGAGGGCTCCATTATCCAAGCCCCTAAGCCTTCCCCCGCTTCGCCACAGTGCCCCGGGATGCCTTCGCTCGGTACTAGTCCCACTTCCTTCCTTCCACGCTTTTCCTTCCAACCCTTGCCTTTCACTCCCTTCGCCACAGTGCCCCGGGATGCCTTCGCTTGGGACTAGTCACACACCCAGAATCTTTTTAAGGATTCTTTTTAGCCTTCTTTCTATTCTACGGAATTTCACTCCAAATAAGCCTTTTCCTTGCTTCGCCTGTAACCTCTTTTCAGGTCCTTGCGCTTCCCCTTCGCTTCCGTTAAGTACCCCTTAGGGGATTCGGTAGGCAACACTCCTTCGCCCTTTACCATAGCTTGCCTGGGATTCATTCCAGTACATTTAGAGTATTCCCCACTCCTACCCTATCCTATAACTCTATACTAATGCCCCTGTAACTTATCGTATTCACCATTCCCCCCAACCATGTTTTCCCTCCGGGTAGGGGACTTTACTTCCTACTGGCTATTACCAATAGGATGCACTGGAAAAGAAAATCCCCGTTTCCTATATTTATTTGGGGACCAGGGTCAGCCTTCCTTCCCCCAGGTTGGGCGCCTGCTACTAACTGACTCCACGAGGCATGCTCGGGTCTCCCTGCGTCTATTTCAACGATCAGTTACACGCTAAGGTATATAGCCCTACTGGTTGGAGCCTGCCTCGCCGACTCCCGACAGTCTCCTCTGTCTCCTCGACAGTCTTCCGTTGCAATCGGGCTGCTATGCGTATCTTTCACCGACTAGTTGCGCATGCTAAGGATTAAAGCGGCCTCTCCCTCACCAAAAGGGTACCTCCCGTCGGCCTTGGCCTGCATGCCTTACTAGCTCCCGGCAGTTTCCGGGTTGTGTTACAGCCGAGCCAACCTCGTGTTCTTCACGACCAGCTACTCTGCCAAGGTATAAACCAACCAGCTTTTACTCCAACCTGAGCAGGAGTCGATAGCCAATTATGCCTCCTATATCGACCTTTTTAAGAATCGATTCTTAGCAATAAGACTACTGTTTTATCATCTGTGGATAAAATCGTTGATTTCTTCTTAGTAAATGAAACGATGTAGCATTTTCATCCTTGTTAGTTGAACGGTAGGCGGGCACACATGCCGGCTTTCTTCCGAGTCAATGAAACGATGTGGCACTGAAGAGGATTTGAACTTCCCGAGAATGAGAACAGGCTTCTTGGTAAAGCAAGCCATTCTATATACGAAATTTCCGTTGCCGGGGCAGAAAGAAAGAAAAAGCATTGTGAGGGAGGGGAGTGGGCGGAAGACTTTGAGCGTGTGGGCGGGAGGTGCCTTACCCTTCCAACTTTAATCCTTACCTTCCAAAGGGATCTCTAGCTGTAGAAAGTCTTGGCTGGTTCCCCTCATAAACCTGTCCAAATAGGTCATAACCTGCTTCTTTTCACTCGTGCGGGTAAGAAAGAGCAGCCCGTCATTCTCTAGGCTGAGGGGGATACCTATTCTGGCCTGGATCATCTTATCCACTAGGTACATAAGGAGGACCAGCTCATGAGATGCCAATGCTCTAGAGGTTAGCAATCCTTCGTGATAACTGCTCCTGTGCCTGCTGGTAAGGCTTTCCTCCTCCGACCTTCCATAGTAAGGGCCAGTATATCTTATCTCTCTGCTTTTTCTTTCTTTCTCGGGATTTTCGGCTCTCCCTATACCTCTCAATGGGTAGCTGAAGAACTTCGCCGCTTGCAGGGGCTTTTGGCAAGCAAGCAAGCCATTCTATATACGAGATTTCCGGGGGAAGGGAGGGTGAAACTAGTGACTCTCCACCATCAACCAATCAGCAATGAAATGCCCGGGGAAAAACGGTTCCTATCATGGAATCGATTAACAACATCGCCAAGGCTCACGGAGGTGTATCTGTATCTGGTGGGGTGGGGGAACGTACTCGTGAGGGTAATGATCTTTACATGGAAACGAAAGAATCGAAAGTTACTAATGAACAAGATATATCAGAATCGAAGGTGGCTCCAGTTCATGGTCAGATGAATGAACCACCAGGAGCTCGTATGAGAGTCGGTTCAACTGCTCCGACAATGGCTGAATATTCCCGAGATGTCAACAAGCAAGATGTCCTTTTATCCATCGACAACACATTTCGTTTCGTCCAAGCAGGATCAGAAGTTTCTGCTTTATCGGGTAGAATGCCTTCCGCCGTGGGTCATCAACCAACTCCTAGTACAGAAACGGGATCCCCACAAGAAAGAATTACTTCCACCAAGGAAGGATCGACAACTTCTATTCAAGCTGTTTATGTACCTGCAGATGATTCGACTGACCCAGCTCCTGCTACAACATCCGCACACCCAGATGCTACTACTGTGCTTTCGAGAGGACTAGCAGCTAAAGGTATTTATCCGGCTGCGGATCCCTTGGATTCGACTTCAACCACGTCACAACCCTGGATTGTGGGTGAGGAGCATTACGAAACCGCACAAGGGGGAAGGCAGCGGGGAATCGGAGAACAAAATCCGAAAGGCCGCCCGCCGGCGAGGATTCAGTTGGGGAATCCCGTCCCGAGAATTTCACATTCGACAGACCGATGAACCAGGCTATCTCTAAAGGGAAGGTTTGATTCACACTAGGGACATTAATAAGCCTGGATATTTCCCTCGATTGAAAAAGAAGCTATAGGAAAGGCCGGCGTACATCCAACACCTTCCTAACGACAGCCATCCACATACCAACCTTCGGCATCGACCCATACTTCCCATGAAGGACTGGTGGACCTCCGTGACAGTGAATCAGTGGTAGAACTCGGAAGGCCTGAAAGGTTGGGCGAAACGCTTCGCGTTTTCCCGTGGGCTCGGTGGAAAAACCGGCAGTAGACCTCGGCATCCCACCATAATTCCTCAATGAAGGGGGCTGGAGAGTTATCAGCTAAAATCCAGGGGTTTGAAGGGGTCCAGTCGAGTGAAGCACTGGGGCAGTGATCCAGTAGCATAGGGTTGTTGGAGGCAGGCAGGGGCCTTTAACCTCTATAGGCATGAAGAAGAAAAAACCACAACCCTGGATGATTCTTCCTGAAGTTCCAAAGAATGCCCCAACCAGATCGATCTACCCATTTCACGCAATCCGGTCGGTTACGTGTTTTTCATAGCACCCCTCATGTTATGTTACATAAAGATGGATCACCTAAAATCAGTTGAATTCCCAAATTGTGAAAACAACTTTCGCACGATGGCGTCGAGCAGAGCAAATCATCCATCCAGGAAGAACAGGATGTGGTTCTCAAAGAATGCTTTAACACCAGTGTTTCCTTTCCGTACTCCAGTGTTTTTGGGGCATCTCAGTGGTTACACAAAATGGTCAAAACCTTAAAGACTTTAGGATTGTTAGAAATGAATACCTCTTATACGGGTTCCTTAGGAGAGATTAGTTTCTCATGAGTGCTTAAAGAATAGGCAATCGACACTTTCTTTTTCTTAGAAGGGAGTCCCTCATATTCTCATAGCCCTTTTTTTCTAGCTTCCTCTTGTTACATCGCCGCCGTCGCTGCTCTTAACCCTCTCGTAATGTTACGCGGGCAGGGGAGCACTGAAGTGAAATAGCAGGCAGGGGAGCACTATAGTGAGTAGAAATAACGGGCCGGCGAGTATCAAGAGCGGATACGGAAGGGAAGGGGATACGACTTCTGCGTTGTCCATTCGAAATGATCATTTAAGCCTGAGAAATGAGGAATTTCACCAAATCCCGGGCCGGGTGATAGAGGTTCAATGCTTCAACACCCCGAGAAGCATGCTTGGTTTAAAACCAAGCAAGAAAAAGGATCAGAAAAAGGATCAGGATCAGAAAAAGGATCAGAAAAAGGATCCATAGATTGGTTTTCCCCCCAGCACTGATAGCTAAATTGGAGCTACCGGGTTCGAATCCCATTCAGTGCCCTGAAGCATGCATGCACTACACGGAATTCTAGAGATGGAACGATATAGCTCTGGGTCCCACGGAATTGGGTATAATAGAAGGATTAGCTAGGCTTTGCAGGAAGCGGTTCCCTGTAAGCCAATAACGTCTCCTTCGCAACATAGCGATTACTACCACGTATGGCGAGGTTAGAGATCTCCCTCTCCGTACCAATACGAAGCATATGGCCCGCCCCTGCCCTCTTGTGAGGAAAAACAGGAGACTAGTTTAAATGGTAGAACAATGGTCTTTGGATAAAAGACCAAAGGTTAAGGGTTCGAATCCCTCTCCCGTAAACTCTAGTCGTTACCTGCAAAGCTTTTTTCGCCCTGCTTCCGCCCACATCTGGCTGGGTGGGTCACCACGCGGAGCGTTGGGAGCCCGCATCCGTTAGTAATGAGCCCGTTTCTACGTCTCCGGGCTCGCTACCGGATTCGGTAGCCTCGGATTCGTAGGCTCAGGGCGATGCGACAAACCTCGTACAGACATCTCAGAAACAGCCCCAACTTACCTGGCCCCGCTGCCCGCCCCTTCAAGTTAACCAAAACCCTACGCCCCTGCACCGTTGAGTGGAATTGTGTAGAGCCCGGGCCAGCTGCTACTCATTATCCTTATTATTAGTCCTCCCACTATATATTATCCCAAATCCCGTGCTCCGCACATTCCCTTTTTCCTTGCCCTAACCCTTTCCCATTCAACCATAATTCTCTGCTGTTATTGGCATTAAAGCCGAGAAAGCTAGGTAATTTCGTATATAATGTGATGCCTGTTTGAGCCTCCCCCGCCTGTACCTCTGGAAGAGGGGGGAGGTAGCTTTAATTGATTATGCGGAAGCACAAACGTCTACTCGTTGTGGAATCTGAGGTGTAAGGTCAAAGTCTGGATTTCATAATCCCCGTTAAAAACAAATACAAATGAATCCACGAATCAATGTTCACAGATTTCTTCATTTTAGTTCTTGTCATGACACTCCATTTGGTTTTTCTCAGCTTCGCTGAAAGGCTGAGAAAGATATTGAATTGAATGCGGCTTTCGCTCCACCATCCAGATAAAGACTTGACCTTTTTTTTGACCTCAAGAGCTGCTGATACGGGGGGAATCTTCGCCCACCTCCAGCCCTCCATCTAGCCTTTCTGTATAGCTTTTACCAGGTCTTTCATATACCCCGACTAGTCGTGATCCACTGACCGATACTCTCCATACCCGAGACCCTGCTGCCAGATACCCCGAAATACAGCTATCTCTCAACCCATTCCGCCTATCCTATTCGAACTACTTCTAGATAAGATAAAGACTTGACCAAGAGCTTTCCAGCAAGCATCTTTCCCAGGCATCTCTCAGACGTAAACCATTACAGTGACCTTATCTCGATTCCCATACGATTGCCAGCAGATATATGAAGTTAGATTCTAATGATAGCATTTCTAGGCCCTTGGGTTGGCTTCTTCGAGGGCCCTTCGGGCGAGGGTTCTTGCTCCGAGCCCCTAACTGTGGATTCTCACGTAGGGGTTTCTCATCCGCGAGAGATCAGAGCACTTGCGATCATCTCTATTCTACTGGAGGTTTAATGAGGGTGCAACCATCATCAATGAAGGGACGAACCCGCACCACACACGAGGAGCTGCCGAGGAGCTGCCAAGCCCTGTGGCGACCCTTCAACCCGGGACTCGATCCGAAATATCAATTCAACAAATCAGTGTGAAAGATAGACTGGTCCATCACTGATCTTGTAGCTGACTGGATCTCCAACAGAAAATAAAGCTTCACGAAGGAAGAGGCCCTTTTCGTATTCTTGGTTATCTATCTCTGTGCTCTGTGTTCCTTTCGAGAAGTGATCTTGGTTTTGTTGGTTCTCTGCGTCCTTTCTGTTCTTGAAGTTATCCATAATTTTCCTCTCTTCGAATTCGGAGCTGGAATTCTTTTCTCCAATAAGCATCGTATATTACGCCGAATACGGAATCGCTCTGAATTATGCCCAGATTGCGTTGGTGTCACGAAAAGATCAAATCTTTTCCCGTTTCCCGAGTCGTTGGTAAGCCCTCTTGGCTTCATGAAGCCGAAGGCAGGATGTGTCCGTCCAGCGAAGGCATCTTCAGGGTGCCGGAAGGTCGGAACCCTTCACCAACCCCTTACTATTGGGTCGGTCAACCAAGGGTAAAGCCAATCCTGCTGACTATTGAATTGGTTAATCAACGGGAAAGCGAAAGGCCGATCAGAAACAGCACACGGGAAGGGAATCAATGTACCCTGATAGTGCCTCGAATCCAGACACTACCTATATAGGAGATAGCCCTTTGCCAGCTAACGTCGTGCAAACCGGCCGGCAGAGTCGTGTTCAGAAAAAATCGAAGATGCGTTGAGAGGACGGCCGCCTCTTTAACTGTTTTTCGAAATCAAACACTTTAACACGCACGTTGCCAGGGAAGGGGAACATGGAGGGGGAAAAGCAATGATGCTCTACTTGGCCCTTTCTATCTGATAGAAACGGGGTTCAGCGGGGGGGTATCTCCTCATCCGTTTTATCCATGGTGCATCGGATGCTGCTGACTCTCATGTCTGTCCGACATGCCATACCGGTACATCTGTCCGAATGGGCTTGGACCATGCCTCATCTCTTGCACCCGAAAACCCGACTCCTTGTATTCCGTAGCACCCGCCTTTCTTTCTAATAGAGAGGCTAGTAGCAAACAGGGACTGAAGGATTCCGACCCGCCACCAGAAAGGGCAGGGAGCCTAGCGGGTTCCCGCGGGAACTAGCCTTCAAAGACAATGTCCGGCCGTCCAAGAAGCCTGTTAGAGATTTCCCAAGAAGCAGCACTAAATGCCGGAGAGGTAGCACACATACTAAGACTCTGACATCATGCGTTGGTTCTTCCGCGGGAAGGCACAACAATAGCCGAGGGAAAGGGTGGAGGTATGAGCCAGCAGCGGAATACGACACTAAAGGATCGATCTCTTGCGCTTTCGGGCTGACTTCGATGTGCGGTTGAAGAAGCCAGGGACGGAGTTCACTCGACCCGAAACTTCTGGGGAGAGGGGTAGCAGAAGTATTTACTGGTTCTCCAGGGAAATATGTTAGTTTAACAGAAACCACTAAGCTAAGGGATTTCAAATGATTCTTCCTGGGGAATTGGATAATCTCCCGCGCAACATCGATGAAGCCACCACAAAGGCTGCAACCTTACAAGTGGAGGGTCAATGAAAGGGATGGTACTGAATCTTCGTGTAATGGCTCCTAATCGAACTGTTCGGAATTCTGAGGTTCGAGAAATCGTCCCATCTACGAGTAGTGGCCAGGTTGGCATATGGCCCAATCACGCTCCACTTCCTACAGCTTTGGATATGGGAGTCCCGAAGGTACGTCACGATGGAAAGTGGTCCGCAATGGCGTTGATGGGTGGTTTCGCCATGGTAGACAGTAATCAGGTAACAACAAAGGAAAAGAATGGTGGAAAACCCACTTCTTGAGCATTTATCCCGTCTGTAGTAGCTGGGAGATTCCCACGAGTGAAAAGGGGACGGAGCGAAATGTTACCTGCCCAATGGCGGCAGTAATCGAGGTGACAGGATTCGAACCTATGGCCCTCTGTACCCAAAACAGATGCGCTACCAGACTGCGCTACACCTCGTGGGCCATCCCCAGTAATGGTTGAAGGCCGGCTACAGCGATCGATTGGCACTTGGCACCCGATCTCTTATCACTCAATCTCAGGAAAGGAAAAGGGCCATTTGCCTAAAAATTCTTATGTCCCTGCATGCAAGTCGCACGGCCTAGCTTTGTCTTTCGACCGAGATTGGACTGTACGTCTTTCTCACCTTTCATTCAGGGTCAACGTTGGGCCACAAGTGAAGTGCCATGGAATGGTGCAATATTCGAATTTCGATCTCTTCGCGGAAAGAGCGAAATGACGCATTAGCACGAGATGGGCTGATTAATATTAGGCCTACCAACGTGCCTTCTAAGCCCGTGAGGGCAGCCGGGATTTGTCAGAATTTGGAATTTTGTGTTGTTTGAAAAGATTTTACCCCTTCGTTTTTCAGATAAATCACGCTGTCGTTATATATACGTAACTCCTTTTCCAATTGTGGTGATTCGGGGGACCCCATCAAGCCAAGCGTAGCGCGGCAGGTCAATAATTTTTCCATTCCGAATTCTTGTTGGTTTGGCTTGATTGCTCTTGAATCGGAGAGATACGAACGGGAAGTTTTCATCGATAGCGTTCCATGAATTATCGTATATGAAATGAATTGAACACGAATGATCCATCACTCACATTCTACTAGGTGCTTGAGCGGGGCAAAGTCTTTGCGCATGGAAGGCCAAGCCCGCGCCTCGGCCGATTCGTATTATAGGAATGATCTCTTTATAACACCCCGGGAACGAAACTTAGGCGGATATAGATTAACGGTAGATTATCTGCCTTCCAAGCAGAGGATATGGGTTCGATTCCCGTTATCCGCAACTGACAGGTAGGACAAGGGATGGCTACAGGTCATGGCTACGGGAAAACCAAAGGTGCCATTTATTTGAAAAATCTCGTATATAGAACAAACACAAATTAAACCTAATGGTTGGTCATTGTCCTAGCAACCTGGAAGAACACTTCGAAAAAGAAAGCGCTACGTTTTCAAAACTTCGAGCAGTGGGAACAAGTGTGCGAGGGATAACTTCTGACCCGGTATTGTCATTTCTAATATCACTGATTTCTCCAGTGATAGCGGCATACGGTTGGCGGTATACCATTAGGAAGTTCTTCGATGCTTACGACCCTCGTGCAGGGGGTTTCAGCAAGTGACACTCAAGTTGGAGGTGGGGATGCCGAAGGGCTTTAAGTTCGAAACTGATGGGGGGTTAGTGGAGGGAAACGACCGGACCCTCCCTAGCAACTGCCATAGGTTGGTTACCTTAGGGACTCTCCCTAGCGTACTCGCTAACTGACTGGCTTTCGTAGCACTGGACCGGCTAGGCTACCGAGACTCTCGCTAGCACTGGACCTGATAGGCTTACCGGGACTCTCGCTACACTGCTGTAGGTTAGGGACGGAAGGAGCCCACCAACGCTGCTACTGATTGGTTACGGAGCGGACTCTCCCGGCACTGCTATTGGTTACGCCGGGAAAAGAGTTAGCTAATTCGCTTATTTGGCTAAAAACAAGTTCGGAAGCGAGCGGAAGCGAGCGATTAGCGTGGTGAGATTGAGGTTTCCCTTATTTATAAGGTTATCAATGTGGTTGTGATGAAAAGTTTCCGATATTCCGTCGGCAAGGGCGAAGGGTAAAAAGGCGCGCTAAGCGCATTTTTCGACTTTTATTGTTGGCAAATACAACACAAGGATTGAGCCGGAAAGGGGAACGGAGTGTGCACCGAAGAGGACTCGAACCTCTAACCACCTGGTTCGAAGCCAGGTACTCTATCCGATTGAGCTATCGGTGCGGGGGGGGGTGACCCGCGAGGGCCACCCGTGAAAATAATCAATTAATGGAGAACAAGAAACAAGCGGAAATCTTTGATAATAACTAACAAGAGGATTCTAAGGAGAATCAAGATCCGATTTCGTGTGACTTCATGGTGAACATGATCTGCCAGAATCTCTTCCATTCCCGCATGAATATACCGAAATAACATAAGATTTAGCAAAAGCAGAGTTGGAACATTGGTTATAAGAAGAATTGGGACTAAACGAGCTGCAGTACTTCTTTGAGCAGGCCAATAATTTAAGGTTCCTCTGTGAGCTTTCGTTGCCTTTATATTAGAAGCATTTGTTCTGTAATAATGCCATAAACCCCTTAGGATCAAGGAAAGTAGCAAACTGATGACTAAATAGAGATAAATAGGGGCAAATTCATAAATAGGAGGAAAATAAAAAAGAAACACATTTGGCTCGAAATAATCCCATATTCGCACGTCCAACCCCAGGTTTACCTTTTCGGTGATCTCGGTTACGGTGAGTTCCCACTTGATCCCAACTCGTGTCAATAGGGGCAGGATAGGCTGAAGGCCTCGGCGTGAATTTGGAAGCGGGGTTTGCCACAGGGGGGCGAGAGCCCAGTCTATAGCTTCCATCAACTCATCGAACGGCGGTCCGAATTGCACCAAAGGCCTCGCTACCGATTGCATATCCGGCAGGGTGGCGTCACGGATAACAAAAAGGGTTTCCGAGAGCTCACTGAGATCGCCTGGCCCCGGGCGGCCGGGGAAGTTTCTTAGCGTGCCCATGTGTTCGGCGAAGTCGTCCTGTAGAATCCTCAATTTTCCCTTGATACTCGTCGCCATTTGCTCTGTAATCATTCTTCCGTTTCCAGGCATGTCTTGTGGTGTTGGTTATTAAAGCTGGGGATATTCATGGCAGTTTAAGGCTATCCCGGAATCGAACCCGTGGAATGGTGCCGAGGGAAAGTCGATGGTGTGCCAACATGATTCAACCGTTCAACTTGCCGGGGAGTGCGAGCCAACGCTCCCCCAACAGATACGATAGTGCGAGCCCAACTTCTTGGTGGGTGCGGCGAGCCTTTGCCGCATCCACTAGAATACGCAATTCCGAAATTCCTTCCCGGAATCGATGCCTTTCCGCGGTGGGTACGCCAAAGAAAGCAAGATTGAATTTCCATTCCTTGGACAATTCTCAGTGGATTTGCACTCCATGGTCCAATTGCGGATTCTATATACGAAATTTCCATTCTCAGTGGATTTGCACGTGGCTCCCTAAAGGAAAGTGCCCACTTCTGCCCGGCCAAAGTAATCTGCCGTCCTTCCTTCCCTCCCTTCCGAATTGGCTAATATCCTGTAGGGTAGCAGACATTAGGTGAGGTGTAGCGCCGGTTCGCTCTCCCTAACGGGATAAGATCATGCGATTCGGAAGACTTCACATGCCCTTGGAGACCTTCACATGCCTAGCCCCAGCCCGAACTTGCCCTGACCTGTATGCCGGAAACCCCTAGGCTCTACTACCAATGCGGTTCCCATGTAGCAGGTGTTGGATACATAGGGGTACTGGATATCTTGGTGGGCTGCCGGAAATCGATCTGTGCGACGGAACGCACGTCGTTCTGGAAGTGGAATGGCTTAGTCCTCTAGCTAATCACGATCACGACGTGCCTGAATATCCTTCTCTGCTTTTGCCAGTAAGAATTTCTCATACCAGCCGACTTCAAGGACCGGCCCTGTGCCACCAGGCTTGCCTAACGAAAGAGGGCTAGCGTAGCTCCGGATTCCCAGTTCCCACTTGCCTGCTTGCGGGAAAGTGCCGGTCATCCATCTACAAAATTTCGTATTATTAAACAACTCGGATCAATCCTTGCTGAACTGCCTTCACCGCCCTTGCCTTAGGGCCCGGGATCCCATTAGCGCGCTTGCACGCTCGCTTCGCTCGCTAACTAATTGATCACCAACCGGAACCGAAAATGCGAAATTTTACGAATACTTACTATAGGCCGAGCAACAACAATGCATTATGGTGCTCCTCTTTCGCCACCCTAGCCGGGTTAGTGGTGGTTCCTTCAGGTGATGAGCCTCTTCACTTCAGTGGCCTTGGCTCGGCAAAGCTCAGTTGCGTGGGAGAGGAGTGATAGGAGGAAGTGAGACCTTTGCTTGGGCCTGAGAAGGCTGGGCTGGGGTAGAATAAAGCTCCCTCTGAAGGTACATCCCTGGCTCGGGTAATCCGTTCCGCAAGGGAAGATACCTCTCCTTCCGTTGGTAAGGATTTCTCAGGCCAGGGAGCCTTGGTTTGGGCTTTCCCGTCCCGTCCCTACCAGAACTAGGGCTTTCTCTACCGCTTTCCCCTACCAATATCAATATTTTTCCCTAGGGCCCGGCGTCGAGAAGTGGCCCCCCTGACGGGATAGATTGATTGGGAAATCGATCGGCTGAAAGCCTAACGTTCGCGGTTCGAATCCGCATCTCGTCCTATTGGGCCGCCCTGGCTGGTATTTCCACCCTGCCAAAGTTAGTTTTGCCTTTCCTGCTGCAAGAAGCATTCCATTCCCAATAGATTTTGATATTGGTTGGCCCCGCCTGGCCATAACATTTCTTCGTGAAATCCCTTCACTTTTCCACTGCTGCCGGGAGAGCAGCCAGTCGTTTCGTCCTTTTGGACTCATCAGGCAGGTCACACAACCCGCGACGACTTCGTTATATTATTATTATTTCATTACTATCTAATTCATCTCAGATTTGCATCTATATACGAGAATTCGGGCCAGAATGGCACCGAAGGGCCAGGGGGTGCCCAGGGAACAGCGGCGGGGAACCTCCGCGAAAGTCAATCCTTGAATTTCTGTTATCGTTGTATAAATTCGAGTTATCGTTATATAATGATAACATCTTCACCATCCTCCGAAAAAAAAGAACGGGAGAAAATTTGTCATTTCGACCCGGACCCCTCGAAAAAGGAATAACTGCTTGATTTGGGGGAGTGGTTCCAATGGTGGAATAATGATCTCTAAAAGCAAAAGTTGGTTGTTCGAATCTCTTTTCCTCTGATTACCCAGCTCGGTACGAAAGGCCAATATAGTTGTGCTCTGCAAGAAACAAGTATCACACCAGATATGGAGCGCATCGCGGTTCCCCGGAGAGGGTCGGAGGGATATACAAGGACCAGCTATCGCCCCCAGTCGTACAAGTTCGAGATACTGGCGTAGCGAAAGTGTGTATCCTTTGGGTGGCTGAGGGCACCTCTCTAGTCTAGGCTGCCACCGTAGGCCCAAATAGCCATAACAACGAAGCGGAGGCCGAGTTGCGGTTCGCAGGCCCACCCTTGTTGTGTTGAGAGATCTCTTCTGAAGAGCGAGCTTTTGGCGTAATCTCTTGTGCTAGACTTTCCATTCCAATAAGATCTTTCCTTTTGGGCCAAAGGCCCGCTTCGAATCTCCCCGAAAGGAACGGGTAGAGTGCCTATCTAATGAAAAGGATAAAGTGCAACTCGGCGCCGGGACGGGATAAATTGTCTATCGGCCCCGGGGGAACCCTAGCGGGCCCGGCCTTCCGCCTTTTCCAGGCGTATGCTATCACACTTCGTTCTATTCCCCACAGCAAGCGATGGTCGATGGAGGTATGGCTGAGCGGCTTAAGGCATTGGTTTGCTAAATCAACATACGAGAAGATTGTATCATGGGTTCGAATCCCATTTCCTCCCTCCTGAATCACGAGAGTGAAACGGATCAAGAGTTGCTGCCTGCTCTTGCCAGCTCATTTCGCGGAGCGGTTCCCCCTCTGGCTCAAGAAATGAGGTCATGGCCGAATGGTTCACATACATTCTGGCCTCACGTACTTCTGGGTACCTAGCTCGAATCATTAAGAAATACTGATCCGAGCATTCGCTCGTATTCCGAAAGATGTGTCGTACTAACTAGAGGTGCCGGTCAGGCGCAATCAACAACCCATATCCGGGGGGGCAGGAAATGGGATAAGGCGGCCGAAAACGCGTTAGCGTTTTCGCCGGAAAGCGCTTTCACGGCCTGGCCTGGAAAGAGATAAAGTTTCGAAATAATGGGGGAGCCTTGAGGAGGCTCCCGAGGAAGCGGCTTATCTCTAGCGCCGATACGTGGTGAACTATTATTACGAGGAAAGATTCGTGAACTATTACTGCTGTCAACGACATACTCTTATGACACAGTTTCGACAGTGTGATGGGATGGGACCGTGTCTTGGATAGGGTTTAGACTCTATAAAAAAAGGGCTACGAGCATGTATAAACAATAGCTCCCCCGTGCCTGCCTGTATGATACGTGTTGCGCATGGAACGAGGACGGGGGCGTAGTTCAATCGGTAGAACGCATGTTTTGCAAGTATGAAGTTATCGGTTCGAGTCCGATCGTCTCCATTCATATACAGATTAGCGCATTGGATAAGGATCCAGAAGCGCCACCAGCAGACGGTATTATTTTGGAATTCCGTGAGCTTCGTTCCTTCTCCTTATCGGGAAAAGTGACTCCAAGTGCGCCCTCCCACCGGGGAACCGGCAGATGGTATTATTTTGGAATCCCGTGAGCCTCGTTCCTTCTCCTTATCAGGAAAAGTGACTCCGTTCCCTAGGAACCTCATGGTTTGGCAACAAACGAGATGGGATCAAGGCGAGACCTCTTCTCTCCATAACAGTCAGTCTTTCCTTGATTTGTACTCCAATCAACCTAGCGTTACCAGAAATCCATTCCATTCCTTAAGGTGGGTGTTTGCTGTTGTTGTCAAGTCGGGTAATCTTGATCCGTGGTCGAGGGGGATATTAAAGAGTTCCCCTGTCAACGGAACAGCGAAGGGAATAGTGATAATGAAGAAGATGAACCGATATTTAACGAACAGGATATCTCCTGAGGAAGTGGAGAAAGAGGAACAAATTACAGAGAAGAGATTCGGGCATTTACCAGGGAAATAGGGAGGAATGAACAGAATAAAACGAAGAAGGAGAACCGTAAAATCTCTTCTTAAATTTCAATGCAGGGGGGATATTCAGTTAATAAAGATCTCACCGGGCACTTTCCCTCAGACAGGGAAGAGCCGGCACCGCGAGCAAAAGCAAGCGGGCAATGAAGTAGGTGCCTGAGGCATCATAAAAGCAAGCAGGCACATGAGTACCGGCACCAACAGCAAGCAAACAGGCAAGAAGAGGCGGCACTGCAAGCAGGCAAGTAAGTACCGGCACCGCAAAGGTAAGCAGACAAGAAAAAGCCGGCACCGCGTTCTTATTAAAGCCAACAAAAGTTATAAAGATGGTTTTGATAAATTGTTAGTTCTCAAATTTTATTTAGTTAGGATATTCATGGCTTTTTCTGTAGACACCGACCCCCTCGGATTATTTTATCCTCCTCACCGGAGAATGCTATAGTAGCTAATATCTGTGCCGTATATCTCGGTATTCGGAAGCTCGTTCTATCCGCCGTTTGTGTGCAAAAGTAGCGAACCCGTGGGCATTTACTTCCCGTTATGACAATCCTACTGCCGTGATAACTAGAAGGAACTTGCCCGCAAGAAGTAGGTAGGCCACACCATTTGCTCAAGGTTGGTGCGTGCGATCGGGCAGGTAGAGAGCTCTGTGGCTCTAGCTTAAAGAGATTTCATAAGCTGCGGTTTCGGTTGTATCTAGTACATAATCGTCCAGAGCAGAGATTCGAACCTAATAATTTGCGGCTGCTTAGGAGTGGATTCGAACCACTGACCCAAGGATTTTCAGTCCTTTGCTCTAACCAACTGAGCTACCTAAACTACAAGAGGAATCGCTATCAATTATTACTACATTATTACTACCATTTCCGATTGCCGAAAAAACAGCGAAGCGCGGAGCAGAAGCAGGTGAGTAAAGTGGAGTAAAGTGCGTTTTGTCGGGTCAAGAATTTGGGAAATAGAAGTCGGCAAGCAAGCGGGAAAGTGCCCACCCACTTCTGCCGGCCAAATCTGCACTTTTCCAGCGCGTAGCGCTTCCCCGGCAAGCCCTTCGAAGCTAACGTTCGATGCTCCATCGAACAGAGTTGACAAATAGATTCCTTTGCTCCCTGAGCAAACTCGTCTAACGCTCACTCTCCGGCAAAGGTATGGGCCCCCGGTTTCGTGCTCCATCCCAGCGCTGGGGGTGGGGTTGTTGCTGGTAGGGTTTAGCACTTAGACCCTTGCTTTGCTTGGGAAACAAAGTGAAATTGACCAATCGGGGATAGGATAAGGAGGACCCCAAGGAAGGCCATCGATAATCGCATACACGCGTTGCATCACAGAGACATAAGTATCCGAAACCAGAGGCTTGAACCTGGGAATGAAGGACTCTCTCTTTGCAGGCAATAGACACGGATTTGGTTCGATCTGTAGTAGATCCCATTTGCTTAAATGGAAAGGAGTTGGTTGATTAGCAAATCGCTACCATAAAATAATCAATGGTTCTTGATGGGATTCTTTTGCATAGAGTGGAAACTCAGTTCCCTCAATTGTTCCCCTTCTAGTGATTCTACGCAATCACCCTCCCCTCCCTCATTATATTGATTCTACTCATACGTATCAACATACTCGTTGCATTCATTTCGATGATAAAACCGAATAGATGGATTTCATTACGGCAGTTCCAAAGAAACGTACTTCTAGGTCGAAGAGGAAGATTCGCAATCATGTTTGGAAGACCCAAACTAATGAAGTAGCATCGAAAGCTTTTTCTCCAGCTCAATCCATTTTGACTGGACGGTCGAGAAGTTTCTACTACGTGACAAACGAAAGAATTTCCGAAACGAGTCAGTAGTACTCCCCGGTTGTAACAGGAATTGTCGGATCAATGGGACGTGGGATCGGTCGGGATAGACAGTGGACTATTTGTTGGAACAGGGAAGCCAAGATAAGTAATTGTCGGGGAACTGCAATATTGATGAATTTGGATCCTCAGTACGTAGTACGGGGACGTGTTGATAGTATTGCGTGACGGTACCGCGCGGGAAATAAGATCCAAATACTAGTAGGGTTTAATACAGTTCGGTGGGGTTCTTACCCCACAAAGTCGTATCAGTGAATATTGGTGATAACCACGAGGAGGGGAGAATGCTCGCGGATGTTCGTCACTTCGATCAAACACATGTTTATGAAGTGTTGATTCGGGGAAAGAATTGGTAAGTCTTCTAAGTCGGTGTCACTCGAACCGGACCTGATGGTTATCCGGAGAATCGGAGCTTGGTTGTGAACGGGAGGAATATTACACAAGTGGGAGGTGTGGATTTTCCCCACCCAGTTAAGTTAATTCGACGCGGATTAATTCGACGTGACGATTCCACGTACCCTTGTTAACTTCCCATCAAATCAAGATAATGAGCAACGTATTGATCTCCCTGCGTGGCAACCTGATGCGGCATGGCTGGTGCCGTCTGGCTGGTGGGTAGCAAAAAAAAGTCAACTCCAATGGATGTTCCGGAACCTACAGCAACCATGTCATGTAGTAGTCAGAAACAAATCCAAGATGCAATTGATACAGGTGATGAGGATCTCGTCCTGATTCCAGGTATCTCCATATTGGTTGGAGATGCGTGACAATCTACATCGGCGGATATTCCTGCTGGGGAATAAGAGAGAGAAGGGGGGGAAGGGGTCGGACCTTCCCCCAGTGTTGGTTCGTACTGAAAAGTTCTATAGGAAGAAAAAATGACAAACCGCTTCGGTTTCGATATAGAAATGGCTAAATCCACTAAGGTGGCCAGTCAAAGGCTACTGGAACACCGGATACAGAAACTACCCGAGCTAATGGTAAAGGCGAGAAGACTTTCCGTCCAAGTCTCATTAGTTAATCATAACGATATCGTAGAAATGCTGCACGAACCCGTATATATACGAACGAAAAGAGAATAACCTTTATACCAAACCAGATTGAGCCCGGAGTCCCCTGGAAACGATCTGAAATAAGTGGCCAACCTCCCGGGAAAAGCAATGTACATAGACTAGGAGAGTGAGGGCGCGGCTCCGTGGCCCTTAGCCCGATAGGTGTATCCACACCCTTCTCAAGGAACCGTACGTGACACTCTCGCGTCATACGGCTCCGTCCCGGGAATATTGAGTCTCCTCCCCCCTAACCAACGCAACGTCTAGGTCTTCGAATCCGATCTCTCTCGCATGGATGTCTCGGTGGTGATTGGCACAGAGTGGGATTGACTTACAGTTCAGGCTGGCCTGCAGGGCTTGGAGCCCGCGTAGACAGAGAAGAATCGGCGAAAGTGAGTGGGTCCCCTCAACGGGAGAACAACGAGGGGTAGGCGGCCCTCTAGGCCAAGGAAAGCGCTAATAAATGCTTTACCCAGTACCTGTAGGCACTCTACCCGTTTCACCTGGGATGGGAAGCCGAGAGGGTCCCGGCGGCAGGGACACCTCCCGGGCCAAAAGCCCCCCGGAGAGGGGGTTTAACCTGGAAAGTGCTTATCAGCCCTTCGTCCCGAACCCACGGGGGCCCGGAAGGAGAGATTGAAACCGCTCAACCTACAGGAGGGGCAGCTGAAAGCCGGGTTTGTGCTGATAAGCACACTTCCTCCCGGCCTGGTTTTAACCCGGAGAGAATGCGATAGCATTAAAGGTACTGAGTTGGCTACCATCAAATCAGGGGTTCCCCAACCTGTCAGAAAAGGGGGGTCGAAGGCTCAAAGGCTCTCTTTATACCGTTTTTAAGAACGCCCGGGAAAACGCCAAGCGTTGGATGCGTCGAGACCCACTTTCGGCCTCCTCTCAAAATCACCTTTTACCGAAATAATATTCAAGCCGGGCCAACTTGCGTACATGGCGCATCTGCACCAGGCCCTCCTCACACCTCCCTTACCGCAGGTTTAGACCGATGATCACGTTTCTGGAATATCATATGTACACCTGATCTAAGGTCTCGTATGCGTCCTCCTTGTTCAGATTTTTCCTCGTCAGGAACTCTGGTCTAAGCTTCCCAAGCTCCATGCTGTTGGGAAACTTGGCAGGGGTCCCGCCTTCCCCATTGACTATATGTAAGTCTTTGGGGTACTTTGGGATTCTCTTCCGCGCTGAGGATTTGTACTTGTGGGCAGGGGTAAATATAGCGGACCAGCGAATCTGGTAGTCGACAATCGCTCAGACTTGATAAGGGTTGTCGCAACACCTATAGTAGTAGTAGGACGGAAAACCTCTCGCGACGCTCGCGAACCAATTGACGATGTCTTCGTCGCTGACGTTCGTCAAGCGGGCCACGTGGGTTGGACGGGCCTTCCTCTGGCTAATGATATCTCGATCCCGAAGCCTTTGGAATATTTTCTTTATGGGCGCCCAGATCTGTATGAGTAACTTGCTGAAAGACCCCGTTTGTTCCCAGTGCCCCCGTCCCTTCTGGCCCTTCCGACCTCCTAGCGCTCTGGGAGTCTCCAATGAAGACATCCAGACGCTCAACGATTCGTCCAATCATGGGACTGCCTATTGAACGTCTGATGGCACGTTGCTCCGACCTGGGCTATGCGAGATCTCTCTCGATCTTTGCCGGATGTCCCTGGCGGTCTCCCGTAAGACGCTCCCCTGGGGGCTGACCCCTGCTGTTTTCGGAGTCTCTGCTAGTTAAAGCCCCGCGTCCTGTAAACTCCCCGTTTCTCTTCTCTTCTTCGTTAGCTATCAGACCGGGATACTCTTCCCTGGGTCCTCTGACTTGGAATGGATGGCGGAGCGTCAGTAGGGAGCTGTGGGATGGATACGGTGCTTGACTCTCCGGCGCTTTTCCAGCTCTCGCGGGAATTGTAGGGGAGTATTCGAAGCCGGGACTCCCCGAATGATCGTACCGGGGGATTCTACCGTCCCTGCAGCTATTTCTGCGAATCCTGCAGAGCCTACCTCAGGGTTCGGGTCAGATTGTGGAGAGTGGGTGATACGTTCTTGGATTTTCATTATCAACTCTACGGGACCAACGATTCCCGGTGGGAAGTCGTCGGCATATCAGACGTAACGGATCCTAACGAAGTCTGGGTCATTGAAGTCCACGGGGGATAGCCCCTGCTCACGAGCTAGGCGTCTACGTCCCAACCTGATAGCTAGTCCCGCCTCCCCGTCCAGCTTCATCAGGCCACGGGGGTTTCTCATGGAGAACGCGTAGAGTTCTCCACCTTCGGCCTTTGCTCATTTCGAGGTGAAACCGTTGGCTCTACGAATGAAGGCGCGAAGGCTTTGCTTCGGCTCTGCCTCGGCTCGAAGGCCCGAGGGGCAGAAAACGCTTCTTAGCGTTGGAAAGGGGAGCAGAAGAGGGAATAAGGTAGGAGGCCGCTCCCCTCCCGGGTCGGGAAGGAAGGGGAAGCAGGAAGGGGCGAAGCCAGGAAAGTGCAAAGCAATTCCCCCGATCTCGGGGGTCCGGGATAAATTCCCGGGTAATTTCCTGGACCTCCTAGCGGAGGTCCGGGAAGGAGACGCTTTACGTTGGATGCGTTTCA
>NW_028239388.1:0-26344 GCF_047967505.1 Dipteris shenzhenensis | reverse complement strand
TTAAGATCCGACCTAACTCGCTTAGTTATCCTACTTAAGTAGCGGATTGTAGCTATATCGAGCTCGACTCTAGTCTTCGCCGCGCTTCTCTATAGATTCCGAAATTAACTTAATCCGTTCGTAGCGTCCTCGCTTCCTTAATTGCTTGCGCTAACCTTACTAGGCGAATTATACTACTTACTCTCGTACTAATATAGGCAGAAGGTTGCGTACGTAGCCGAACTATACTGTTCTCTACTCTCTACTATAGCTCTAAGCGCACAAATTCTACGTACGTAAGCGACGTATAATATATAAGAGAGATTATAGCTACGTAGACGAAGGCTACTTAGACTTAGGCTAATTCCTTAATAGTAGAGCTATCTAGATATATAGTTATTACTATATAGAAGTAGGGTAGCTTACTAACCGAAATAACTAGTAGCGAGATAGACCTACAGAAGGGGACGATATAAGAGGCAGGTACCTAGACTAAGTGCTTAGGCGTAGATATCTAAAGGGGCGACGCAAATGTAGTAATAGCATAGAAGAAGGTTAGAATCGCCTATAGAGGAGACATCCGAGTACTAAATAATATTTTAGATAAACCTATAGTAAAAGGAATGCTTTAGACTACGTAGCAATATCGAGACTGTACTTAGATTACGGCCCCTAACTAGTTTTAAAAGCTAGTATAGTCCTGCACAAATCTTTGTTGTCGACGATATATTAGGAGAAGCTAATTCTAAGTCGGAGGTACAGAATGTTATACCGCCTATTATTATCCCTAGAACTGTACGATACCCTATTAATAAGAGACGACTCTAAGCTAACTAGACTCTACTTTAGGAATTTGGTGCTATTATTACAGCGAATTAATCGAATCGTAATCTTTTTACGGCAGTATTATACGTTATAGATAGTCTGTTTTAGGGGAAAGACGTAAGTTGCTCTAGCTAGAGTCGAGGTAGTAGTTTTGCTAATAGCGATCGTAGGTTACTCTTATAGCTTACGGCTAGATATCTTCTAGAAAGTCCTACGGGATGTTAGGAGGCTATAATAAGCATAGAAAATTCGAGAATAGGCTATAAGTAGGGCGCTCTTAATAGAAGACCGACACTAACTATATAATAGAACGATACTTACATTCGATTACCTAAGGAGCTGCTACTATTAAGACTACAGGAATCGATATAAGATTAGTCTCGCTATATTCTAGGTAAGTTAGGGGAAGTAGAAGCTTCTTACTTATAGACATATAGCCGACATTTATGTATAGATTAACTAGGAGTATGCCGAAGACTTAGGCGCGTAATAGGCTTCCCTATTAATTAGTAGAACTAAAGTACAGTCTATTTATTCGTACCTCTAATAGCTCTTCTTATAGAACACCTCTAGAATAGAGCGACTAACGGTCCTAGGGGCCGAAGAAATATACTAGTAGAGTATAGCGTTCTTTTTAGCCTAGGTAGCTACTAAGCAGAAGACTACCTATACTAAGGCGAATAATAAGTCTAGTTAGACTTATCTCGTCGTAGTCTTTAGGATCTAGAGGGGCTTAGGCTAAGGTATATTAGAACAGTATCTCCGACTAATTAACTTAGCTAGATTCGAAAGGGAGGTCGAGCTATCTTCTTACTAACGAATAACTTACTAACAACCTGTAGGGAGGAGGATACCTACGCTAAAGGTAATACGTAAAGTTAAGCGTATAATATTAACCTTTTACTTACGAGTCTTCGAACTACTATATTAAAGATATAGTTAGGTTAGACGCTAACTAAGAAGAATATAGTATAGTAACATCTAATTACTTAAGAGTATGTCTAACTAATCTATATAGCTCTAGTACGTACTTTTTAAAGCTCTTATAATACCCGCGACGCATAATATAGTTAAGATTCTATATCTATCGCCGTTTAGTAAGTACGCTAAGCAATTACGCAACGCTATAGTCTAAGCGAAGGAATTTCGCGAGATGTACGAGGTGCGGATATAGAGCTAGGTATAAGCGAAACAGCATAGTTCCCGATAACCTAGCTCGAGACACACGATTCTTAATTACTTTAGGCTAATATGTCCCTGTTAAGACTCCCTACTAACGATTACTCCTAAGTCTACTAAGACGCGCTTTATCGACTATAACTCCGAGGGCAATAACTTACGTATAGAAATTACTACTTAGAGGACTTTGTAATAGTATAGGTCTAAATATAAGTACAGTAATAGCTAGGACAATTAAGACATAGCATACCTTACTAATAGCAACAATTTACCTCCCCTATACTAGCTACCTAATATCGATCTACTATAAAGGGCAATAGCTTACTTAGGAAATTATGTCTATCTATCTTAGACATATAGAAGACAGTCGAGGCATCGAATGCCTTACCTATAGTAACGATCTAGCCCCCTGTAACGGCCGTATACTGTCGGTTGTATTATAGAGTACAGTAATTATGTAAGGGAGATTATATCTCTCTAGTTTAGGGACCTTACTACTATATAGGTCTATATTTTAGTTAGGGGATATATAAGACAATTAAGACATATAATAGCCCTCCCGGAGTCTAAAAGTAATCTCGTTTTACGTTTGCTACTAATTAGATTACTTAACTAGAAGACTATAACAGTACGTCCTTTATTTAGGAATATAATATATTTCGGAAGTGCTAACGATTAACTCCGCCTTAGGTTAGGATATTACAAAACTATAGCAGTAGTTAGTTATATTAACTAGTATAGAAGCGTTATAGGGTAGCGAGGGAGTAGATATATATATCGTACAGAGGGAGACGCTGCGTTAAGAGTTACGACTCCTAACTCTAATTACCTCCCTCTACCTTTTCTATCGCTTTAGGTAGCTTATATACGTAAGTTGTAGCCTCTAAGACTATATTCCTAGTACATTACGATATAAGTTTCGAGCGAATTACCTTTAATATACTGAACGACTGCCCTGTGCCTACTACTATTTAATATGCTAAGAAGAGTATTAAGGCCTAGGTCCGTGCCTAGCCTAATAAGTATCGCGACTTCGAAGACTTCTTAGAACAGTGCGGGATAATAGAGGAACTTCTTCGCAGTATACTTACTAAAGTACTCTATAATAGGATCTAGAGTATAGCTACTAATAGCCCCCCCGAGACTACCGAGTTATTATTATAGACGGTTTAAGGCAGTAACGGAAAGGAGTACGCCTTTAATATTAGCTTAACTTTATTTACGGCAAGCCTACTTAAGGCAAAGTAGCGCCGTAATAAGGCTTACTTAGAGGAAGGACTTAATACGAGCCTATCGAAGAAGACGAAGTAAGTATTAATATTAAGTAGTAATCTTAATAATATAAGGACTAATACCTAGAGCAGAGAGGACTTCTAAGATACTATAGCTATTATCTATAGTAAGGAAGAGGTCTCCTTTGCAGTATACCGTAGGTAGCTTATTAACAGATTAGCTTTCTTATAAGACACTCTAGACAACGTTCCTCTACTAACTAAGCTCTATCTACCGAACGTGTCCCCCTACGCGTTTTAATACTACTTTAACTAGGTCTATAGCATGTAATACTCCTTCGACGCACGCCCTCTATATAATCCGTTAGCTAGCCTTCGCTATAGCGATCTTATAGCTACTATATACCTGTTCCTTATAGCGGAGTTACTAGGAGACGGAATCCTCTACTAATAGCTTTTAGAGTTATTTAAAGACAATTTCGATATAGATATACCTAGAGACGACGATTCTACTACTTTAGGTAGCCTCTTATAGAACCTACGTATTATTAACTATGCCTTTACCTAGAGTGTCCTAGACTCTAGGATCTACTACTTTATTGTGCTAATATACGTACGATTTGCCGAGACTAAACTTATAAGGGAGATAGCTAAGTAGGGAACCGTAAGCGAAGAGTTCTAGAAGGCTTTGTCTCTCGAGCTTCTCTGTACGAGAGGTGTAGGACTATAAGCGCCTAGCGAAGACTAGCTCTCTCGTATAGAAGAAGCGTACTTACTATAAGCTAATAACTTATTATAGGAGGACTAGCAGGACAGTAACGGCTTGTTACTAGAGGACAGTAACGACATCTAGCTATAGTAGCATCTATATAGATAGGCTGTTAAAGACGAAGAGCTTGTACAAAGAGGAGAGTAGCTATAAGAATAACTAGAGGTAACGGGTTATATATAGGAGAGTAGTAGGAGAAGGTCGCATTAATATTAGGATCTAATGCGACAAATTTCGGTATTACTTCGTTCTCTTCTTAATACTACTATTGTATCTATAGATACTGTTAATTTAGAGTAGTATCTACTCGTCGTTTTGTGTACTCTACTAAACCTATAATTCCGCAGCCTACCTCCTACTTAGACGCTCCTTCCTTTAAGTATCTTACTTACTTACGTCTATCTTTCTTATTGCAAGTAGATCGGAAGCCTAGCTCTACGAACAGCTAGTAGCTTACATAGCTGTTTCTCTCTTAATAAGAGTATATATAATAAACCTAGGTATACGCTAATATATAGACGAACATCTTCCCTAAGTAGCTTTCTATTCCTTTATAAGACTTACAAGGGATATACACTTCGACTATTTGTAGGATTTTGAAGCTTACACTACGCCCTCTACTAGGCTATATACCTAAATATTACTGTCCTGTAGGAACCTATAGGAAAATAGAGAGTAGATAGCTATAACTATCTCTAAAGATCTAATAGCCTATATATTACTCCTATAGAGACTCGAGGCGCCTACTAAGCTAGGCATTTAGCTACCTTAAAAGTAGACGTATTTTAGTTTACTTAGGAGGGAAGTTAAAGTATATAGTAGTAGTCTATATATAGTAATAAGAGACCCGTAATTACAAGCTGTTATATAAGATTATTAAGAGGAGTTCTGTCGATAATTAATAGTACTCTCTAGTTCTCCTAGGGTCCCGCTATTTGTAGGACAGATATTATATTTCTTGTATATCGACTACTATTTTAACACTTAGAACTCTGTATCTACACGTCTAATAGAAGTACTATGTAGCGATCGACGTACCCTAAACTACATTTCTTCCTTCTAGGGAGTCTACTCGATAATTAAGCGATAGTAAGTAAACATGTAAATACGTAAGAGACGAGGAGTTCTCGCTCGTATTCTATAATCTATATAGGTTAATGCGCTTATACGAGCTTATAGGTACCTAGGGCATGTAATTAAGGTTCTAGATCTACTAGCTACGGCTTAGTCGGCAATCGCGTCGTGTCTGTTAGATTTAGCTACTATATTATCTTAGAGAGCGCTCGCGTCTCGTGTAATATCGAGCCTTCGAGATTGCTTCTTTCCTCGATAGTTAACTATTATCGGTAGGCAAGACTAACTAGTAGACGCTTCGAATAGGTCTAGAACGAAGCTTCCTAGCTATCTAACGCATAACGTAGGCCGCTTGCTTCTAGGTTATATTATCTAGGTATAGTTTCTAAAGATAGGGATATTCTTAGATAGTAGTACTGTCTGTAGTACTCGTTAATTAAGTATACTTAGCTACTAGGACTAAAAGTAATATAGTGTATTAGAAGGCCGACGAAGGTATTCTACGAAGTCCTCGATATATACTACTTTAGACATAGAGCTAGGCCTAGCGGTTATGTAGAACCGACCTCCTCCTAGGAGGTACTCTATAAGAAAGTAGTAGAGAAAGTAATTACTATCCTGAATATCTAGCTCGTAACGAACATGTTGCGATAGTAGTGTCTAGGCTTTTTAGGAAAGAGGCTAGACGCCGACTATACGAACGTTTAATCTCGCTATTAAATAGGACAGTAGAATTACTAGAAGGGTATAGGCCAAAACTAATTAATTTAGTAGAAGGGACTCTAGGTTAATAATTGTAGGGCGTGTATTTCGGTAAACGCGAGTAGTACTCGAGTGTTAAGGGATTAAGATCGACTAGCGATCGTAGTAAAGTAATATTAAATTAGATAAGGAGAATAAAGGAAGTGCTACTAGGGCGAAGAGAACGAAAAGGTAGAAGACAATGCTAATTACTTTAGCTACAATTACTTAGAGCTCTAGCTAATTATATAGTACTACTAGCCTTCTAGTATTAATAAGGAAGAGAGTTAGCGATCTTAGACACTACGAGGTTAAGTTTCTCGCCTATAAAAAAATAGTTCGATAGGGCTTAATATCTCCTACGAACAGCGACAGTTATACTATAGCGAGATAGTCTACGAGATATGCTTTTATAGCAAAATATATCTAGTAGTACGATAGTATCTTTAATACTAAGAACGGACCCGAGATATATTACCGAGACTAAGTAATACGTTTTAATAATGTCTCGAGTCGTAGCTAGAACTGTATCCGAGTCTATTTCTAATAGGACGTAGCGTGTCGCTTAGACGACGTATAAAAGGATAATAGAAGTTGTATAGAGTAAGGACGGCGCTATACTCCTAGTAATTTCTTTCCCTATCGAATCTACGCAAATACTATCTACGCGAATACCTATCTCTTATAGTTATGCTAACTTCCCCCTTAACTTATATAATTAGAACACTTACAGACATAACTACACTTAAGTAGTAGGATGCCTAGGGTACCTAGTACTATAGTAAGTAGTCGGTTCTGCTCCTCTATAGTCTATTATAATCTAGCTAATCCTAGTCTCTCTTTCTAACGTAGATCTCAATCCGAATGCCCCTAGTAGAGTTAGCTAATAACAGCTCGTCTACGGTCGAGCTAACTAATAGCGAGGTTACTAAAGACGAGACCTTAAGCAAGGACGATAGTGCTAGTAGTCTTCGAGATTTTGTTGTCGACGATAAGGAGTCCTATACTAGATATTCGTATACTAGTTATTAGACTAATAGAAGCAATAAGGAAGAGACCTGCTCGGACTAATTAATAAGCACTAACTTAAAACCTAGCGGCCGACAGTATAGCCTAATAAGTAATAATATACAAGTTATTACGTTATCTCGATTAGATAGAGACAAGGATAAAGACGTGAAAGTTATTGCGGCTAAGCATACTACCTACGAGTTAAACAGAGGTTTGTAAGTCGACTACGACGACGTATTAGTATCGTCGCTATCGTCCGCGGTCCTCGCTACTATAGCGAGTACTATAGAGGAGGACTAGGTTTTCGTACTACGAATGCTCCTAGCTAATAGTAGCGGTCGTCTAGAGTACTTAAAGCTCTTTAAACTGCTCTAGATGCGCGCCTCTTAAGACTACGATTTAGATAACCTTCTACCGCCTATTCTTAATAGCTTACTAGTCTTGTTTATAGGCGGGCAAATTAGAGCGTATAATATGCCTAACCCTTAAGAGACTTCGCTAGTAGATGCCGAGCCGCCTTCTAAGAGTGTCCTAATCGTTAAGCTTACGATGTAATGCTTACTACTAAGGAAACGTCGTGCCTTAACGGCTTTAGGTTACGAAGAAGAGCGACTAAGAAAGACACGGAGAGAAGTTTAAGGATTGTTATATATATAGTAGGAAGATCTAAAGAGCGTTCGCCCTTCGTTTAGTCTTATAAGGGCATAGCGCAGTTAATTAACGGAAAACTTGTCTCCTATATAGCTGTCGCTAGCTTTTATTGCTCTACGTTATCTATTCTATATAGGTATTTAGAGTTAACAGAATTTTCCCTTAAATAAGCAATATTGAACCTTAATCTACTATCTACTACTATAATCGCTATGAAATTCACGCGCAAAGTAATCTACTAAACAGAGTAAATACGGATGTACTATAAACTAAACTCCGAGACCTTATCCCCCGTTTCTCTCTAGAGATTAACTAGCCTTACTACCTTAAACATAAGTCTCGGCTCTCTATAAAACAATAAGAAATTAGCGGACTAGACTCTCTTAGCATAGCTATACTAGAGATTCTTTCCTAGACAAATATTCTTACAAGTGTCTAGTAGTCCTTAGATAGAGGTTATAGCGCTTTAAGACCTAATCTAAGACTTAACGCCTCGTAAATCAGATACGTAAGCTTATCTTTATAGTCGAGACGAGTTGTAAGACCTAATATCCGTACCTAGACATTAAGAGATACGTAGCTCGACCTTGTATATAAACTATAGTTCGCTATAAGCAGACCGAAGAATTAATTTCCTGTTACTTATACTACCGTAGCAACTATCGTAGCTACTATCGCAGTCTAACTATTACGTCTACCCTCGACCCCTATTAGTACTTAGGAAGTTTGCTAACGTCCCCTCTTTACTATAGCTCCTTCGTTCCTAAACAGCACGTTTAGTATGTACGTAATCGTTTTTATTATTCTACTATGTCTTTGTATAAGTTATCTACTAACGCTTGTAGTAGGCGAAGTAGATAAGCGTATTAATAACTTAGATCGATCGAATTATAAAGGTTCTCCTTAGACTTATATACTAAGCGAAGTATACGAGCGTATTGTTACCTCGAATAAATTGTATAACGAAGGGCATCCCTAGAATTTAGTAGTATAGTAGAAGCTCGCAAATACGTAGACAGGATTACGTACTAAAATTGCGGCTACTACGACCTTTATTACTTTAGGTAGCTTAACGGAGCAAATATTATCTCTTTTTACTCTCGACTAGGTAGCTCCTATTATCGACAAGGCTCCTATTGTCGAGGAGGACCCCGTTGTCGAGGAGAATCCTTAGTCGCGGTAGCTGCCTCGATTCTAACTTCTAATACTCTACACCGAGCCTAATGTCCGTTACGTCTAGATTACTAGAGTCCCTAAAATTATTAGCGCCCTACTGTGCCTATCGGGTTACTCGCTATAGCTAACCTATAGCATCTATCTTAACAAATCCTACTTAGTAGCAGCTCTAGTTACTCTACTACTATAGAGCGTACTAGACTAGTATTACGGGAAATATACTTCTCTACTATCTCGAACCTATACTATAGCGGCTATACCGTTTCCGCTAGTTAGACTCCTAGACTATACTATACCCTAGAGCTACGTCTATCTATAGGAGCATATACTAGAGTACGCTCTTCTGTCGAGTTACTTTATAATCGCGTTTATCGGATTATAGATAGTTAACTACGTACTCGGTATCTTTAAGCTACTATTCTTCTAGATCTCTCCCCTGTTCTATATTATACGGCTTCTTTTAGGGTAAGGCTAGCCTCTTATATAGACATGCATCGACTAACACTTACTAGGATCGCCTATCTAGTAAAAAGGATTATTATAGCGCTACTAAGCATAATCCCTAGCAATTAGATACGTGCGAAGAGTAGCTTAGTATCGGATATTAATACTATAGTAAAGGGAGAGCTTATAGGAGATAGATTAGAATAGATTGTATAGTATAGATCTTGTAGTACAGAAGATTTCTTATATAACCTTCTACTATCTAGTATAGACTTCCTTCTAGAAATCTACACCTACTATAAACTAAAGTCTACTATATTTTATAGTTTAGGGAGCGTATCTACCGATCGGGTTTATTACGAATCTACTGCTTAGTCTACTAGAGAGAGCCCTATAACAGCGACTCTTAAGTAGGTTAGTAATCGAAGAGGAGAGAGCGTCTTAGGCCGTATTTAACACTAATTTCTAGGTCGGATTAAACGAGTCTAGGTTACCTTTTCCGAGTATTAAACACAAATCGAAAAGGTTAGATCGTAGTAGGTAATATAGTAGGCTATATAGCTACGTATAGAAGGTATTAAATAGTAAGGTCGACTCTCGAGGTACTTAAGGTACAAGAGCTCGGCTAATTTCGGAAAAGTCCTACGAGGTTATATTAAACTCTTTAAGGTTATATTCTAGCTACAATCTAAGCTTAATGTCTCGACGTCTAGGTTCTGGATCTAACTTGCAAAATCGTAATCTAGGCGCCGAGTAAACTTCGTTGCTTAAGGTAACCTTAAAAATTAGTATTAAATACAGCTTTAGAAAGTAGTAGTAAGTACTTTAAGACGTGTGTATATGTCTAGGTTAAGTAATATAACAGAACAGAGCTTTAAATAGATGTAAGCGACTCTCTCTCCTATCCTAGACTAGCGCTCTTTAGCACTATCTTAGTACTACTCCTATAAAGATAAATTTGCTAACAGACTGTAGACTCTCTATTACTTCCTTTACTTAATAGACCGCCTTTATCCTTAGCCCTGTCTACTGTACTAGTACGCAAGTTGTCCTATTACGTCTAGATTAAAGACAACAGGGACGATACTATAACTTACTATAGTCGCTCGTAATAGATTTCCTGAGTACTGTTCCTATAGGACTAGTCTTCTCTCTCTAGAAGGCGAGTAGAGCTAGGGTTTAGTAAAGCGCCTACCTTGTCTATCCTATAGATACTCTCGAAGAATTTATGCTATATAGATTAAGAGTAGGTGCTATAGAGATGTGCTTATACCCTTACTATTCCCTACCTAGGCTAAGATCTCGCGTACTACGATAGCGGGATTAAAGACAGTCCCTAGGCTTAGTCCTAGTAGATATAAGGTCGTACTATTAGCTAGCTAAAGCAGAATATCTACACACTAACGTAATATCGTAGGGAAGTTAGTATTAAGAAGTCGATAACTACGAGCGTACTAGGTCTAGAAAGTATTAAGGAGAGTAGTAGGTATGAAGCGCCGTCGTTATATATAGTCGCCCCCCTAATCGTACTCTAAGGTAGGAGCTCGCGATGCTAAGTCGTATAGAAATAACTTAATAGCTTTGTTGTTCTTACGATAATCGTTAGAGTTAGAGTCTACCTCCCCGACCTCGTTAGTATACTACGAGATAAAGAAGTTAATTAACTCGTCTATTAGCTTAACGTCCTTAGAGCCTCTACTAGCCCGTACTTTAACTCTAGTCCCTATAGATCCTATTTAGATGCCGAGTGTACTATTAAATAGGCGGAGTAGGTAACGAAGGCTAGAGTTACTCTTAAGCTTCTAAGCGGACGGACCTATATATAATAGTGTAGCTATTAGGTAATCTATATCGTTCTAGTCGCAAGTAAGATTTCTATAGAGCTGCGTAGTCTTGTAGAGGAAAGCTATAGCCTAGAGCAAGAAGTCCTCGTTAACGACTTCTAGACAAGCGTATAGACGCGATACTATTACGTAATAGGCGGCTATGCCTATTTGTACTAGGAAGGATCGATCTATTAACCTAACAAAAGGATTCTAGTGTCGACATATCGCTACAGCTTATAGTAAGTACTTGCGAGAGAAGTAGTAACTACTACTAAATATATTAGTTCTTAAATATAGAGAGATAATAGTACTCTGTACTTTCTCTCTTATTACTTCGAGGCACCCTATAAGTAATAAGGTATCCTTAGCGACTACTAGGGCATAGTATCGGAGTAGATTCTCCTTAAGTTTAGCAAAGCTACGAAGTCCTTACTCTAGATATAGGACGAGTAACTTAGTATCTTCTACGACAATATCGTAGATCTCCGCGTAGGTTTAGACTAGTAAAGGGACCTAGAGTAGAGGCTTACGGATGCCGAATATCTCTTAAAGGCTAGCAGTAAAGTCGTCTACTCTAGGCATAACCTTTAGCGTAGAATCGAAGATTATAAAGTATATATTACGAAAGAGTTCTTATATAAACGCGTACTACACGAACTTTTTATCTAGAGGACTGCTCGCCTAAGGGCCTCGGGGCTTTAGACGCCCCCTAAGATAGCTATTAACAACATCTAGGTAGTATGCTGCGCGCTAGTAATAGAGATTTAGGGCGTGTAAGCCTGCTATAGGAAGTAGCCCTATAACATTAAATCTAGCTATATCGACATTAGTCTTTTCTCTCTCTAAACACGACGATTATAGGATCGTCTAGCTTTATAACGCCTAAGCTAAGGTCGAGGGCAGCTAGAACGTCCTAGATAGAGCCTAGGTTTAGGTATAGCCTAGAGAACTAGTAGTCTATAGAGCGAAGGAGAGCGAAGGCAATATAAGTTACTATAGCGGCATATATAGGATACGTTTGTCTCGTAGCGGCCTGTCTCTACACTTCTGTTACTATATCTTTAACATCCTTTAGCTCCTATAAGTAGGTCTATAAGGCTAGGCCTTCTCTAGGGTATTTATCCGTTATCTAGAATGTTAGGTTAGCTAGATTAAGCGTATAATATATCTTAGCACTATCGATAGAGTCGGGAGATAGCAGTACTACACCTTCGTCTTCTAGGCATAAGAATCGACTACGTAATAATAGTAGAGAAGTCGAGGCTCTAACTACTTCCTTAACGATCTTGTCTCTATAGACCTACGGCTTAGTATATTGCTATTAGTACTTATCGAGCATTAACAGTATATGTTGTAGCACTCCGATAAACTCCTAATAGGAATAATTAAGGCTAGAGAGCTAAAGACCCTACTAGAGAGCTCTCGAGGCGAATATATCTACGACTTCCTGTCGTACTTCGATAGTCTTACGTAAGTTATCTAGAGTATATAAGGGTATCTAGATAATAGGTCGAACAGCTATAATCTCTATAGCAAGTCGAACAATTTCTATATAGGTTAAGGTAACTTTAGTACTAGTAGTAGACTTAATACGGACTTCGGTATTCTTAAGGTCGACAACGATCTTAGTAAGGTTATAATAGATGTTTGCCGTTCTTACTAGCTAAGTAAGGAATTAACCCTACTTCTTCTTGTATCGAGCGACTAGAGTACTAATACACTAATTCTATATAGCCGTGTTCTCGAGCTAGCGAGTATTGTCGCTAGGAGTGTTTCTATCTATCGCGACTAAGAGAGGTTGTAGTCTAGGTTACTAATAAGAGGTCTTAAGGGATTTATTATAGTGTTGAACTAGTAGTACTAGTTAGGAATATTCTTGCTTAATAACTGCCGAGATAAGTTACGGTAGTAGTAGAAGGCGGCGGCGGTCTTAATAATAACGGTTTCGCATATATGTCCAGATAATAGGTTAGATAGAAGCGTCCCGATAGTACTAGACCTCTTATCTTCTTCCCTATTATAGTGTCTCTTAGTAGTCGATGCTTAATCTTAGACTTACTAAGACTATAAACCGCTATTCTCCCTATATAGAAGACAGTAGTTTAGTCTGCTACTATTCCTACTTCTTATAGGATAGATCGATATACTATTCGTACTACTATAGGTACTCGTAAGCGTAGTTAAACGGACAGGAGTTTGAACCTAATACAGTAGAACACTTTTTTCTAGCCTAAGAGCTAGGATTCGACCCTTGTGTCTTTGTACTAGGCTGCCGACTACTAACTCTGTCGAGACATCGTAAATTATCTCGCCCTTTATAGAGCTAGAAGTCTGTAGGACTTAGCTACTAGGATTTTAGCCGCCTAACTAACCCGTGGATCTAGTTCTGTCCTATCTTACTTTCTAATTACTAGTATCTAGTCGCTTTATCGCCTACTCTATCTACAAAAGATAGCCTAAATATAAGTACTAAGTATTACCTATAGTATCGATACTGTTCGAGCATACTTGCGTAATAACATAATATATACCTAGTAGCTAGCGTGCATAATAGCCCAAATTAAAGCACTTACTCGTATGCGTCTTAATCCCGCACAGAATCGTCGCTATTAGCTAACCCGACCCTTTTCTAGAACAAGTAATAAGCATATCGCTACTACTATTCGTTAGTAGCTCGACCTATTCCTTGCTAATCTCGCAACGACTTCTTACTCGTCGACACCGCCGAGCTCTTTAACTAGGTATAGATAGCTCTTAAGACTCGTGCTAGATCGAGACTATAACTAACCTGCTCTAGACTAGATTAATCTTCGTGTAGAGGAGGCAGGAATAGTAGATACTAATTAGATCTTCCGCGAACTAATACACTATATTTCCCGCTATCCCTACCTTACGTCTAGAGGCCTCGAAACTCTCTAGCTAGGTATAGAAGTATTTATCGAAATACTATAGAAGGAAGCTAAGGTAGTTACGCGGCTTTGTTATAGAGGTAAGGTACGAAGTAGGGACGTCCGATATGCTGTTAGTTTATTGTCGCGGCTTTACGCTTAGCAAGAATAGCTATATTATCTTCCTAGATAGAGGAAGGGCTATACGAAGAGGGAACGTTAGTTATCGTAGAGTATAAGTTTAGTAGTGTAATTTGGAAGAGAATAGCGCTTATTAAAGAACACATCTCTACTCTAGCATTAAAGGGCGATTAATAGACACTAAATGTTTTATCTATTACTCGTACTAGTGTCGTACGACTTCTTATCTTTTAGTTTGCGATAGAATACTCAACGTAATTCTGTTAACAATTAAGCTATCTATAGCGTACTAGGTCTAAAAGAAGACAAAAGCAATTGTCGGACTTTGTCTAGACCGTAACAGTATAGAGACGAGAGATAGGAGAGCAAAAATCTTACTCGTATATAGCTAACGTACGTAAATTAACAATAAATAAGACAGCTTTAATAATAGCCTACTACAAAACTACCGAGTATATAACTAGAACGTCGTTAGCGCCTTATAGAGACCTAGTTATTGTACCTCGACTCTACCGTATAATTAGTACCTATTATATTAATAACTAGCGTAGTATATATTCTCTACTATACTCGTCTCTATAACGAACGATTCTAGCTTATATAATCGCCTAATAACCCCTTAGTAGTAGCTCTCGGGTTACTATACTAGAGCAGCTCTTCGATTATAGAAGTAGACAGTAGTAATATTACTAATACGCTATTCGCTATCCTCTAAGCCCTCTTAGTATCGGAGGCGTCTTAGAACCCGTAGGAAGCTCTATAATCTCTCGTTATTGTCGGTTTTAGCGATACCTAGTCCTAGATAACCTTAATACACCTTCTAGCAGGACTAAACGATTAGTATCCTAGCATTAAGAAGGTCTATCTATAGCTACCTAGTATAGGGAAACGGTAGAGCAATAGCTACTCTTAGAAAAGGGAGATGCTCGACATTAATAAAGTAGCACGTCCTCTTAATTTCGCCGTTAAGGCTGTTAATAGTTACTATGTATAAGGCAACGACAGCACTTTAAGGTTAGAGACGAGCGAGCATATACTTTATACGTTATTCTAACGCCTACAGCGATTAGCTAAGTGTATTAGACAGAGGAACATCGAAGCGGCTAATAGAATAAAGGAGGTCTAGGCCGCTTAGGAGGAGAGGTCTCTTAGACTTCTACAAAAGTAACTACTAAAATAGGTTAACGGTGCATCTAATTAGGCGCTAGACCGATTAATTCGACTATAGCTATATATATAGCTCTACTTTAGGATACGAGCGTAGCGGACAAGTAACGTACGCTTATCTGCCTTAATTAGCCCTAACGAGAGAGGTTCTAAGTATACTAAACAGCCTACTACTCCTATAAACAATAACGAGCTCCCTAAGACCCCTAAGACCTTATCTTACGTAGAACGCACATAAATTACAACGCAAATCGTGTACTTAGCGTCGAGGCCCTATGCCTACTAACCTTAGTTAACTCGGAATATATTAAAGAGCTTACGAAAATAGCCCGATTCGTAGAAGGTGTTTTGAAAAAAAAAAAAAGAGTAGCGTAAATCGAAAAAACTAGGCTAATTCGAAAAAAGTTACCTTATTAAAGCAAGGGATAAGATAAGTCTTACTATAAGGTAGATAAGAGTACCTAGAAGTATAAAGAGTGTCTTAGAGTAGGAAAATCTATTTACATCTTTCTAGACCTATTTCTTTAATATCTCTAGTATATCTATTACGGGATTGCGATAGTAGTGTTTAAATACTATATAGCGTGTCTAGGACATTTAAAACAGACGTTTACTGTCGTCTTAACTATAAGCTATAAAGTACGACGTTAGCTACATTAGAAAAATACTTAGACTACCTTAAGTCTTCTTCGCTAGATAGCCGTACTCCGTACGTATAAGCCTCTTCTAAGATAAATCGCTTTTACTTACTAACTTAACTTCTACTTACTATAATAGAGGACGAGGTACGACAGTAACGGAGGGCTATATCTAAAGTCGTTATGTACTAACTAAAGCTACTCTTAGATATCGTTACCCCTAGAGGACGAGTAGTCTAACTCCGACTTAGTAAGTAACATTAACTTAGAGGAAGAGGAGGATTCTCCTACGAGCCTATTAGGCAAATTACGAGCGGGCCTAAACTTCTCTAGGTATACGATCGACCGTACTAACCCTAAATATACTATCCTAACCTAGCTCCTTATCGTACTACGAGCTTAAGTCCTCCTTCCTAATATTTAGCGTAACTTTCTAGATCTCTTCGACGAGCTATTTCTACAGCTATCGTACTAGTAGATCTTAAACACATTCGATTTATAGGAGGTATAGAACGTCCTACAAAATATAGTTTTCTAGCTTAGGCCTAAAAAGGACAGGACGAAGATACTAGCGCTATTTAGTTTGCTAGACCTACGTATTCTAGAGCAATTTCTCGACTGTATATCCCCTCTTATTATATAAGCGGAGCTAGAGTCTTAGCCTCGGACTCTAGCCCCTTATATCTTTCTAGTAATTAACGAGGGTACGAAGAGAAAACGATCTATCGAAGATCTAGACTTAGACAGCGAGCGAAACTATCCCCGTCCGTATAAAGCACCTAGAACGCTTAATTAAGAACTCTAGTTCTAGATAAAGATCTACATCCTAGACTACCTACCTTTTGCTAGCGTAATCTTTAGCATTAATTAGTTCGACAACGCTAGACGTGCTATTTTAAGAGTAATTCTAGGCTAGTATCCTCTCTTTACAAATAGATATACGGAAAACGTGACTAAACTACTTCTACGCTTAGGCTACGTTCTTATAGAAGGAGGCTATATAAAGACTCGCTAGTAAGTAGTAATGCTTCTCGGCCTCGTAAGGGCATACGCCTATATACGTAGCGTCTCTATAAGGGAAGAAGATCTGTTTACGCTCGCCTTCCTACGTTAATTAGACTATATATTATTAGATGCTGTTCGACGAGTTATATGTATCTCTCCTAGAGGATCGAACCGTCTAAACGAAGATTTTTAGGAGGCGGATATAGCGCTCTAAGACGTTACTCTAGGGGTTATAAAGTACTTAACCTAATTTTTCGGGATTAAGGGAATAGAACTATACTCCTACTACGCTTAGTCCTACTACAACTCCGTATTACATAGCTGGGAGCTAGTAGTTAAAGCGCTAGTTAAGTAGCTATTACTACCCGATACGTTCGTAGACCTAGACTTTGCGCTAAGGCTTAGTAGCGTCGAGGCATTCGATTCTCTTTATCGCCTACTAGCGGACCCTAGTCCTTAGGAACAGTAGGAGCAGAGAGTCGAATAGGCTCCTTTTATAGATGTTTTCGTCTTAGCACTATAAGCTAATATACTAGAAGAGGACGACTGTTGCTATAAGTAGCTATATCGCTACTTACTAACAGAACTAACGAGTTGTAGTATAGTTTAAGCTCGACGCAGTTCGCTTAGTAGCCTGTCGGAATAGTAACTTAGAAGAGCATCTAATCTCCGTTACTAGTATTAGGGAACTAGTCGAGGTCGTCCGTAAGAAGCGTAGGATACTAGGTAGTACGAGTATCCTCGACTAACTACGTATACTCGGTCTCTAGGGCTCGTTCTTATAGCTAGTAGAATACGATCTAAACACGTCCTATATTCTCTTTATATAGCGAGTCTAGGCTACTAACGCTCCTTACGGTAGTATAACTATAGATCTAGAAGTAGCGTCTAAGGCTCTAGACCTACTCGTAGTTACGAGTTACCCTTTAGGCCTTCCTAGACTCGTCGCCGTCCTACTCCCGTAGCTAATAGAGCAGCAGATAATAACTGTAACTAATGCCTCTAATTACGTGCACTACTAGCCCTTAGTTAGTACTATCCTTACGCAAAAGGCGTAGCGTCGAGTATATATCTCCTAGACTAACGCCGAAACGTATAGCCTTGTAGAACTAGAGCTAGCGTTAATCTCGAGCCCTAAACGCTTAGCGGAGAGCATCGCGAATTTCGTTAATAACAGTCCGTATTTTTCGTCTCTTAAGTAGAGTAATGCTCGAAAAGGCCTTCTATATTACGTCCCTAGACTATCGACAGATCCGCGACATTAGAGTAGGGACTTTACGACAAAGCTGTCGCGACAAAGCTATTAGATTTTTATAGGTTAACAGATTGTAGAATATTAGGTACAGAATAGACCTAAGAAGCTCTTTTGTAGCCCTGTACTAGTGTCTACGTGCGTCCCCTTCAACACTATTATTAACCTAATAAGCTACTCTTCTTCTGCTAATTGTTAGCAATACTCGTCACTATAGGCATAGTTTAACTATAGGTCGATTAGCTATATATAGTCTAGCTAAAGGCATTACTTCCTCCTTCCTTCTTCTTAGATACTCGGGGCCCTTACTTACTAGTTATAGTATATAGGATCCTAAAGGTAGTCTAACTAGGCGGTCTAGTATAGAGGTAATCTCTTAGTACCTATCGACTGTCTCTAGTAAATATTAATTTGCTACGTACTTAATATCGAAAGTTATAGATATGCTAGGTTAATACGCTATAAAGAGTTAACTTTTTAGATTTAACGAGTATATATCGGACAATGCTCTAGATAAGGATTCTATCGACAACTCTAGAGACTTAGAATTAAGAGCTCCGAGCCTATAGTACTAGAGACCTAAGGAGCGGATACTTATATATCCTTTATTAGATCTTCCTTATAATCGTATCTAGGTTGTCCTTCGCGGCGCGAGTATAGATTATACTAAGCGATAGCCGATACCGAGGACATTCCTACTAAATATTAAGTAGAAAGTTAGTTATACAGTATCTTAAGAAATTATCGAAAACGCGCTAGACATCTCCCTAGTCGTTCGTCTACTCGAAGAAACCTTAACTACGAGAGCTAGTAAGGTAGTAAGTTAGGAGTAGGCTAGTTAATAAGAGAGTAGCGAGATTAGGATTACGCTAATTGCGTCTAGTAGCGGCTCGATAGGACACGTTATTAGAGAAATACTACCGCTACTCTTCTGTAGGGCGTAGATCTATAGAGGGGATTATGTATACTAAGCTATATCTTGTATAGTTATTAGCCTCGCTTCTAATATCGTCTTCGCCCTAGAGGTCGTAAACGAGTAGAAACGGACTGCCTACTTTACTAAGACGCTACATCTAGGAATCTAGTATATTAGGTCCGTTAAAAGATACTTCGAGCGATCGAGTATAGAAGAAAATAGGGATTACTAGGAGTATACCTAGGAGGGCGTCTAAGGTAGCTAGTACTTGCTAGTCGTATATAAACTACGTTCGTTACTCTACTGTCTAGTAGTATCTACTATAAACAAAATCGCCTAAGGAGTTACTATTCGGCAGTAGTGTTAGTAGTCTAGATTACCTAAAAAGAGTTAGCAAATCTATATAATAATCCCTTCTACTGTCCTACTTACCTTCTATAGTATTCTCCTATAAATACGGAATAGAACGCTCGCTACTCTTCTGTTTGCGCTCGTACGAATACTTGTTTCGTATATTCCTTTACCTAATTTTCTGTCCTAGATATATTAGGCTAGCCTTAAGGCATACTCGTAGATAGCAACGACGACCCGACTAAGGTAGAAGGCGTCCGCCTAGGCCTCGTACCCGCTTTTCGAGGTCTTAGGTAGTCGTTTATAATGTCGGTTATCTTTTTAATATAGCTCCTACTCTCCTTAATAGCGAATTTGAATCTCTAGAACTCTGCGCAGTTAAATAAGGTAGTAATCTCGGGGGTTAAGTAGAATTCGTTAGGTAGGACTAACTTAGGGAGGAAGAAACAGATATAAGAGCTATTAGAGAACTCGAATTCGTAAAATAGGAAGTCGAATCTAAGTCTGTTAGTAATATTTCGTACTGAGCTATATTAGATACCTACTAATTAATGTGTAAGAAGTAATATAACACCTTGCTACCTTGTTAGCGACTAATAGCAGTTTTGTTTAGTAGATTAGCGCGCGATTAGTTTAGGACGCTGTCTCGCTTATACTATACTAGAAACTAGCTTAGAGCGCCGTCGAGCCTATATTTAACTACTTTAAAGTCTCTAAGGTAGAGCGTAAGGCTAATAAGATTACATCGATAAGGAAAACTAGTATAGAGGGATCGCCGGACCTTAAACCTAATATAGAGATCTATAACCGCTTAATAGGCGCTAAATTAGCTAGTATGCTCCTGTAGCTTTAAAGTCTCGACGTCCGAGGTTATACTTAGTCGCTACTCTTTATACGAAGTACTAGTCTAGAGGTTAATATATATTGTCCTAAATAGTGCGTATCGTCGAACGCGCTCGACTACTTCTAGAAGCATCGCTATAGATAGTCGATACTTCGATATAACTAGGTCTAGAACATAGGTAGAAGCTAGTAGCCTAGTAATATAGGTAGAGTAAACGTAGCTAGAACGTAGCAGCTCTTAGCTATCGTCGACCTGTCTATAGTTAGGGATTAGTTCTATTAGGTTACTATCGACTACGTAGAATCTAAGGTAGAATACGACCCTCTTCCTCTACGCTCCTAAGCTCCTATAGGTAGCATTAACGGACATTCTAGCTCGTTTGCTCTTAATATCGAAGAGTAACAGGCGAGATACCTAGCTATCTATTTGCGTAGAGAGATGTAGCTGTTAGAAGTACTCGAGAAATGTAGTACTATAGTCAAAGGAAGTATCGTAGGTAATAGTACTATCTACGATAGTAAACTCGAACGAACGTAGCGCCCTAGAGTAACCCCGAAGCCCCTTAAATATAGCCGCTTCGTACAGTACTTTATAGTTGTTCGTAAGGGTATAAAGAGCTTTCTCTTATTTAGGTGTAACTATTGTTATAGAGTACGAGGCGGAGGACAGTAGGACCGTTACGCTAAGAGGAATATAGAGGAATGTATGTATATATATACAACGAAAGTAATAGGCAGCGTAAGGTTTGCTTTAAGTCTCGTTAAGCTAGTAGGCTGCTACGTACGTAGTAATGTACCCGCTATGTCTAAGTTAGACTATTTATTAGCCGCTAGTTCTTTCTGTTTCGCGTAGTATCTTAGACCCTGCCCCTAGCCTAAACTACCTGTCTAAGCCTCTATTTTAGCCTACGACACTTAGGAGCAATAGTACTAGCTAGCTAGTACCTAGCAATATTAGTATAGTAAGTAGGACTCGTCTAGCCTATATCTATCCCTCTATAAGGCACGATCTAGAGAGCGGAACAATGCACTACTGTTACGTAGATACGTAGCCCTCTTATAAGTTAGTAGGGAGACTTCTTATAACAAGTCTCTCGCCTACTAACCTCTATACGCTATATTTACTACTAATATCCGACTGTACGTTTGCACATATCTTTCCTATATCTCTAGACGCTACTTAATTAACGCGAATTCTACATAACTAACGCTCTATCTGTTCGACAGTATAGGGTTAGGCTATCTCCCTATTCTTTTATTACTTTCTAGGTTCCGTAAGCTTCTCTTTTAGTAGATCTCGCGAGAACAATTATATACTATAGAAGTAGTCGGATATCGCGTTACGCTAATGCTCTATTTAGATTAAACCCTATACTAGGACGTTGCTATTAACTAGAAACGTAAAGATAAGCGTCTACGTCTACTACCTAGAAAGAGAGGGCACGCTCGTTATTAGTAATAAAACGTTACCTATTACCTAATATATACTAATTAGCTTCGGATGCGAGCGTAGGTATCGCTTCTACGTAGTTCTATTTAGTTACAAACGTAACAGAGCGCTCCTACTCTAGAACTTTATCCGCGATTACCTAGTTATAGTACGCTAACTACTTATACCTTTTATCGAGCTAGTAGACCCCTTTCGTCTCTAGAAAGATCTTCCTATAGGCCGAGATACTAAGTTTGCTAGTATTAGTTGCCTCGCTAGGATAAGCGAGCTTACTTACCTAGAACTACTACTACGGCAATAGGATAGGCGACTAGTAGTAGCTAGGCAGCGTAGACTAGACGTAAAGAGCGACGACTCCTAAATCCGACGCGAAGTCGCTATACTAATATAGCTTAGACTAGGTAATAGTAGTAGAAAAGAAAATATTATACGCCTCCTCGGAGTTATATTAGGAGCTATCTCTCCTAGCCTTGTATTCGACGTTGCTTTATATAGGAATCTAAGCACCTATAAACCCTTATTCGTAGTATATGTACGGAAGGACGGGCTGTACTTAACTATCGTCGAATAGCTCCTCCGAGCCCTAAAGTACTTATATAACGAGAGAGTAGTTTACGGCAATGTTTATGCTACCTATATCCTAATTTTCTCCCTTAATCTAATCTATATCAAAATCTACGAGTTTAGTAATGTATATTTCGAATTAGTACAGGCTCTTAAGTAGGGTTACTAGAAGAATATAAGGTCGATTACGGAAATTCTTTTGCGCGTATTTTGTAGTACTATAAAGCCTAATCTATACGCTTAGGAACAATATAATAAGGCCTTATCTACCGCTCTATCTAGTCTACCTTACGGACTTGCCTAAACACTATATACTATAACTAATAGCCTAATAATACGGGCCGCTAAGTAGCTAGACATATTAGAAACATTAAAGGATAGAAGATTGCGAGGATCCTCTAAGGCCGTAGTCCCTAGCTAGAAAAGCGTAGTATATTGCTACTCGAGTCTTTAGTACGAGGTAATGCGACGCTAGCACACTAGATATCTTCTTCCAATCTATTAGTTTCTGTTCCCTCTAGCCTTATTAGCTCCTTATTATTATCCGTCTACTCGATGTTCTACTTTTTGCTTTAGGCTGTCCTTACGTTTGTCCTCGTAGCCTCTTTAAGCTAATCTTAGGCATATTTTCGCTACGTTGTGTCTAATAATAGCTTGTTAAAAATAATAATACTAGCGCAGTATTCTTTAATCTCCTAATAGATACGCCTCTTCCTATTAAGGAGTACGCGGTCCTCGAGAAGCTACTTATTATGCTCCTAGGCTAGTTAAAGTATATATATCGCAAGCGCTACTAGTACTACGTTCTTACTTTCCTCCGCTATACAGCAGTCCCGTAGCTCTAGAATAATTATTCGAGTAAGGTATAAGAACTTAGAGTTTTTAAGATACTACTTAAAGCGCTAGACTAACGCTATTAGAAGTTGTAGTGTCTTAATTTAGCTTATAGCTTATATAGCTTTATATATATCGAGGACAAGATCTAGCTATAGCATTTTATTGCTAGAGACTAGTCGCTCGAGCTAATCGAGACACTCGCTTAAAGTCTAAAGCGCTATAACGACTGTGCCCTTAGATAATAAAGGAGTAGTGTAATCCCTTTTATAGTACAAGATACGGCTATTCCTATGCACTAGTTCTAGCTAGCGGATCCTCTACCTCCTACGCCTAATAAAAGCGACGTAGCTACTTACGTATAGACAAACAAACTATCTATACTCTCCTATACCTCGAAAGCTACTACCCGAAGCCGCTATAGTGTCTTACCTATATACGTTAGGGAAGACGGATATGTAGCTATCTACTACAATAACATCCGCTGCTATCTTTAATAAGCGCTTAGATAGTAACCTAAGATAGCTACCCTTTAACGAGGTTCTCGTATAGGAGCTAAATATCTACGTAGTATAGACAAAGAAAGAGTTCTTCTTTTCACTTCTAAATAAGGCTACTTAGGCGTTGTCTAAGGCTAATAAGGTACTCCGTCCGTATTTGTAGGAGCCCGCGCCGCCTAGGTAGGCCTACTTAGATTGTATATATTGTTAGTAACTAACTATAAGCTAGCGCCGCCTATCCTAAGATCGTCTTTGATCCTTATTACGAGTAGTTAAGCGATACTTCCTATCGTTTTAAGTAGACTTCCGAACGAACACGATATCTTGTAGCTAACCTCCTCGTTAACCTGCTACTACTAGATCTACCTTTATAGGCGGTTTAGTGTACAGATTATACGAAGCACCCTCTTTATATTACGAAGTCTCTTATAGTTGTCGTTCTTGTCGTAAAGACTAAGGTGTATTATATAACTATAACGCAACTGTCTAGCTAAGAGCTGTTCGGGTAGCGTACGGCCTTAGCTCGATTACTAAGTAGAGTCGACGCTTATTTGCGTATAGACACAGCCCTATATCTATAGAAGGGCTACTCGAACTCGAAGGAGGAGACAGTAGTCGACAAGCTATAGCAATATAAAACGACTAACTATAATGTCCTATACGTAGAGCTAATGTCTTAAGCAACAATAATCCTAGTAACGTTTTATACTAAAGATCTCTTAATTGCACTACCTAGAGCAATAGAGCCTAGCAACGGGACTACTTTAGAGGTCGCCTAGCTAGCGCTAAGTAAGTCGGCTAAGACTATAGTAAAACGTAAGGCTCCGAAGACAGTTAAAAGGGCTAATAAAAAGGCGCGATTAGTAATTAACAGTGCGAGAGCCGAATAGTAGGAGCTAGAGGGTCTATAAAACCCGTAGTACAGTCCCTTAGTAAAGTAGAATAGGATTTAAATTATAGTCTCTAGCGCTAAGATACAAGTTTCCGTAGACATCTATATAGACATACTAGCTATATATACAAATTGCTACGTATTATCTCTTACCTTTATTTCTCCTTCCTCTTAACCTTAGTATATAGTCTACGCGCGATACTAGTTTACTCGACTTTAAGGCGGTAATTCTCGGCCTCTAGGTATTCGTATCTCTAATAAAGTTAAAGGTTCTACTCTATTACGTTCTAAATAATTCGTGTTATAGCATTCTTCTCCTCCCTTATCTCTATAACTAGCTAATAGTTAGCTCGTAGCGTACGCTCTAATTCGTGAACGCGAGAGACTTCCTCTTATTACTACGCTACCTATATAATAAGTATATAGTTAAGCCCTCGTATATAAGTATAGTATATAACCTCCTCCTTAAGGCGCCTGTCGAGTAAGTTCCGCTAGGCTATCGCCTATTAATATCCGTTCTCGAGGAAGTCGATTAGTGTAGAGAGCCGCTTAAGGGACAATTTGCTCTTAAGCTAAAGGCGCTCTATATCGTATTGCGAGAACGGCAATTAAGGGTAATAACCGTTTAGTTTAGTATACGGATAATAATTTCTAGCGATGCTAGCTAGATTTTAGGTGTCCTCCGTCTCGACCTTTATAATGTCGACTGTCGAGGGTATATCTAGATAGACTATTATATTTTCGATAACGTCGAAATTAGTACTATTTATCTAGACTTTCGATATCGACTTATAGCTGCTTTCTACTATACTTAGTACGTTAAAAACAGAAGCATACTAACTAGCTAGGAGGAATAGATGTCTTAATACGATATAGGCTTTACTAGAGTAGAGTTGTAGTTATAGTAGTTATCTGTTAGGGCGAGGAATAGGCGATTCTATAGAAGGAGGAGTAGTGTAATTTTAGGAAAGCTTCCTCTATTATAGTAGTGTAGCTTTAGAGGGCAGCGCTTTATCTAGCTATAGGACTTTATATCTCTTATAGACTAAACTTAGTCGTAAGACTAACGTAGTCTAGTCGTAGTAGGGGTAAGACACCTATAGCCTCTAATCTTAATATCTTTACGAAGTACCCTCTAGCTCCTACTATTCGGCTCTCGCGCCGTCGATTACTAATCGCGCCTTTTTATTAGCCCTTTTAACCGTCTTCGGAGCCTTGCGTTTTACTATAGTCTTAGCCGACTTACTTAGCGCTAGCTAGGTAACCTCTAAAGCAGTTCTATTACTAGGCTCTATCGCTCTAGGTAGTATAATTAAGAGATCTTTAGCACAAAACGTCGCTAGGATTATCGTTGCTTAAGACATTAGCTCTACGTATAGGGCATTATAGTTAGTTGTTTTGTATTACTATAGCTTGTCGACTACCGTCTCCTCCTTCGAGTTCGAGCAGCCTTCTATAGATATAGGGCTATGTCTATACGCAAATAAGCGTCGACTTTACTTAGTAATCGAGCTAAGGCCGTATGCCGCCTAAACAGCTCTTAGCTAGGACAGTTGCGTTATAGTTATATAATACACCTTAGTCTTTATAACAAGAACGACGACTATAGGAGACTTCGTAATATAAAGAGGGTGCTTCGTATAATCTATACACTAAACTGCCTATAAAGGCAGATCTAGTAGTAGCGGGTTAACGAGGAGGTTAGCTATAAGATATTATATTCGTTCGGAAGCCTACTTAAAACGACGGGAAGTATCGCTTAACTACTCGTAATAAGGATCGAAGACGATCTTAGGATAGGTAGCGCTAGCTCGTAGTTAGTTACTAATAATACATGTAATCTAAGTAGGCCTACCTAGGTAGCGTAGGCTCCCGCGAATATAGATAGAGTACCTTATTAGCCTTAGACGACGCCTAAGTAGCCTTGTTTAGAAGTAAAAAGAAGAACTCTTTCTTTGTCTACGCTACGTAGATATTTAGCTCCTATACGAGAACA
>NW_028239387.1:0-31488 GCF_047967505.1 Dipteris shenzhenensis | reverse complement strand
TTTAAAGTTTATTTAATATATTAAATCCCGAATATCTTAATTATCTTAATTACCGATTTTATTTATTTAAAAGAGAAGTTTAAAAGAATATTTATTATTTAATATAATTAAAATAATATATATTATAATTTTATAAAAATAATAAAGTTTTATTAAAATAAATTTAAAATCTTATTATTATTTTTAAAAGACTCTCGAATCTTATTTTAAATATAATCTTAATTATTATTATTAATCTTATTCCGGATCCTTTCTCGAACTTTATTATTATAAAAAAAATTATTTTCGCGATAATCTTAAAAAGGCCTATAAACCCCGTTTTAATAATTATAAAACTTAATATTTATTTTATTAAATCCTTTATTTTTTAATTTAACCTTATAAGCGCGAAATTTATAAAATATAACGATTTATAAAATTATAATATTATATAAAATTAATTTATAAATCTCGAGATATATTTTTATATTTTAATCTCGTTAAATTAAGTTATTATTAATAAATAATATATTAATATTACCGTTATCTACCTTAAAAAGGAAGCCGCGAAGTAATAATAAATATTTTTTATAAAATATTAAAATAAGCCCCGAGCTTTATTATCTTATTAATTTATAAATTAAGAAATATAAAAGAAAAAACTTCTTAATATTTTTAAAAATTTATAAGTCTCGATTAAAAAGATCGATAAGTTTAATAATTTTAAATAAATTTATTTTATTTTTAATTTTATTAATTAACTTTAAATTAAAGTCCTCGAACTTAATTAAAATAAGAATTAATAATTAATTATTTTTTAAAAAGATTTTAAAAACGAAATTAAATAACGCCTTAATTTTATTTTTTAAAAATATTAATTAAAAACTTTAAGTAAATTAATTTAATTTATTAATTAACTTAAATATTAAAATAATTAATTATAAATTTTAAAAATATCGAAATCTAAGCCTCCGAAATCTAGATTTAATAAATTAAAACTTAATATTAATAAAAATATTAAAATAAATTTAAAAAAGATTAATATTTTAATCTTTATTTTTTAAATCTTAAAATTATAATAAACTAATATTTAAAAAGTCTTTTATAAAGCTTATTAAAAGCGAGGTCTATATTATAATTATAATAAAAAAGGATATATTAATAAAGATTATTCGAATTTAAAATATTAATATTTAATCCCGGGAAAAATAAAAAAAAATTAAATAATAAAATTTTTAATTTTTTTAATATAAATTCTCCGAGGCTTAATTTTAAAGATTTTTTTAAATTAATTTTTATTTTAACCCTTTTAAATATTTTATAAAATCCGAATAAAATAAATTTTATATATATCTTAAATTTAAAACTCGACGATATTAAATATAATCTAAATAAAATTTAAGCTAATAATTTAAATATTATTTAAATTAAAATCTTTAGCCTTTTAATATTAATAATATATATATTCGATATAAATATTATTATAAATTTTATAAATAAAAGATTATTAAAAATTCTTAAAACTTAAGAAATTATTATTATTATTTATATAATTTTTAAAAAATTAAATATTTAACTATTAAGTAAAAATATTTATTTATTTAATAAAAAGATCTAAATATATCTTTAAATTAAAAATTTTAAAATTTAAATTAATATTTAGATTTTATCTTAAGACCTTTATAATATTATTTTAAAAATAAATTAATTTTAATATTATTAAATTATTTAAAATATCGATAAAGGCTATTTTAAATTTTAAAAATAGAATAATTTAAAAAATTATTATTTTTTATTATAATCCTTAAAAGTTATTAACTATAAATAATTTATTAAAAATAATATTAAATTTAAATTTTATTTAAAGAAGATCGTTTAAAAGAATATCCGCTTATATTTTATTAAAAATTAAAAAGTCTCGAATTATTTAAAATATATCTTTCCCGCCTTTTAAAAGATATTAAACCGCTTTAAAAATTAATTTTAAAAAGAGTTATTTAACGAAATTCCTTTAAATAAAAAAATTAAATATAAAATTTTTATTAAAGATATAATATTTATTAATTAATTATATTTTTAACTCTTATAAGATTATAAAAATAAATAAAATTAATAAATCTAGTAATTTCTCGAGAAAGATATTATTTAATTTTTAAATAATTTTTAAAACTTCCTTATATTATTTATTCCGAAGCCCGGAAATAAATAAAAAATATATATCGACTATTAATTATTAAATAATATTATAAAAAAGGATATATATCTTTTATTTTAAATTTAAGATTATCTTAATAAGATTAATTTTATAAGAATATTATTAAAAATTAATCTTATTTTAAATTATTAATAAATTAAAATAAAAAAACTTTTTATTTTAAAGACCGCGTTTAATATTTAAAATAAAAAATATAAATTTTTTATTATATTTTTTAATTTAATTAATACGCTAGTTATTTTTTAGCGAATTATAAATAATATTATATAACTTTTCCTTTTAAAGTTTATAATTATTTATTTTAATAATATTATTATTTACTTAAACTTTAAAGTAGAATATTAATATTATTTTAAATTAATTTTAAATATTTTATAAAAAGCGGAACTTTTTATTAAATTTTTAAAATATATTATTAGCGTTCTAGAGATTAAATTTTATAAATATTTAATTAAAAATAATATCTTTAAACTTATATTAACGAAAGTTAATATTATTAAAATATAATCTTAATTATAAAATATTTATAAAGTTTAATAATTTTTAAGACTTATCTCTTATTATCGATAATTTATTTAAGATTTTATAAAAATATTAATATTACTCTTTAATCTCTTTATTAAATTAGATATTAAACTTTAAAAAAATAAATATCGTCTAATTAAATAAAATAAATAATATTTAATTAATTTTATTATCCTTTAAGATATATTTTATTATAAACTTATATTATAATAAATTAATTATTAGAAATTATATTAACTTAATATTAATATTTATAATTATATAATTAATAATATATTTAAATAAGTTAGTAAAAATAAAAAATTATATTTAATTATTTTTAAAGATCGGAAACTTCGAGATATCGAACTTCGATATCTAATATAAAAAAAGAAATTATTAGTTATTAAAAAATATTTATAAAGTTAATTTTATTATATCTTAAACGGTATTATAACTATTATATATATAGACTATAAAAATTTAAAATATTTAAAAAGTATTTAAATATTTTTAAAATAATTTATAAGATAAATTAATAAATTCGGAGACTTTAATTTTAATATTTAATACCGATAAAAAAAAAATAATATTATTATAAATATAATCTTTTATTATTTTAATCTTATTAAATTATTTTTTTAATTATTTTTTATTATCGAAGCTTAAAAAATAAATAATTTTAAAAAATTAATTATTAAATTTCTTTTTTAATAAAATAAATTTATTTCTATCGAGTTTTAATAATTTATAAATAAATATTTTAATTTTAAAAATTTTAAAGTTTAAAAAAATATCTTATTTTATAAATTTAAAAAAAGATTATCGTTTTATATTAACTCCGAAGCTCGCTAAGATTAGATTTATTTTTATTATTTAAATTATAATTATTAATAATCCGGCCCCTTAAAAGAAATTTATAAATATTAAAAATAATAACCTAGAATTTAAAAGGATATAAATAAATATATTAAGATTTATTATAATATTAATTTATAAAATCTCTAAAAAAGAGATTAAACGAAATTAATTATAATCTTATTATAAAGATTATTTATCCTTTCTCGAAATAAAAAATTAATTTTATTAATATTCTTTTTATTATATCTTATAATAATTATTAAATATTAATTATTATTAACTTCGCTATTAATTAGCCCGTAATTTAAATTATTTTAAAAATAATAAATAAAATTATTATAAAATTTCTTTATAATCTATATATTTAATATAAAATATTCGAAAAATTATTTTTTAATAATAAAATTAATATTATTTTAAAGATTATAGAATATTTCTTTTTAAAATTTAATATTAAATATTAAATTACGATCTTATATTATTTATAAATTAATAATAAGACTAAACGTTTTAATAATATATTAAATTTAATTTTATTTAAATTTTTTTTCGATAAATAAATCGGCCTTTAAAATAAATATCTTAATTTAGCTTTATTCGCTTATCGGATTTAAAATTATATCGTTATAAAACTTAATCTTTATTTTTTAATTTATAGAATAAAATTAAATCTAAATAATTTTAAAATATATAATATAAATAATAATTAAGACCTCGAAGTTTAATTTACAAAAATTTATATTATTTAAATTAAAATTAATTATTTATTATTTAAACGAGCTATTTAAATTAAAATTTTAAAATCGATATTTATTATTAAACCCCGATATAATAAAGGCGATAAAATATTTTTATAAAATAAGTTAAAAAAAAAATTTTAAATATTATAATTCGGATCTTTTAAAATTCTTAAATAATATTAATTAAGAATATATCTCCTTATTATAAAAATTAAAAATAAAGATATAATCCTTTAAAATCTAATATATAATAATTAACTAAAATTCTTTTATTTAAATATTAATAACGAGAAGATAAAACTTATTATATTAAATATTATTTAAAATTAATTTAACGCTAAAAAAGAGATTATTAAATAATCTTTTTTAAAGATTTTAAAGATTCTTAAATCTTTAAATTAAATATCCTTATATTATAAATTATTAATAATTATAAAGTCTGAATAATTATAATTAATTAAATATTATCTTAAAGATCGATTAGACTATATCGGGAAAAAGAAAGAAGTGGAGATAATATTATTAATTATTTAAAGACGGATACGCCGCCTATTATAAATTAAAAATTTAAAAATAATTATTTAAGATCCGCTAAACCCTATAATTAAGATCGAACTAGAAATTTAAATATTAAATCTAGATTTAATAAAGGCGCTAAAGGCGAACCTTAAAAAAAATATAAAATAATAAAATTTTATAATAAAAAATCTTATTTTAAAACTTAATAATATTTAAATATTAATATTAAAGATTTAAAACCCGAAGGTCTTAAAATAAATTAAATTATTATAAAAAAATAAAAATTTAAAAAATAACCTTCGAAGCGAGAATAAAAATATATAATAAATTCTTAATAAACCTCGATAAAGAAATATAATAAACCGTATCTTAAGACCGAAACTATAATTAAAAAAATTATAAAATTAATTTTAAAAGGAGATATATAAAAAATAATAATTATTATATTAATTATTAAGATAATTTAAATATTATAAAGTTTAATTAATTAATTTATTATTATTTTATTTAAATTAAGATTTTAAAACTTTATATCTTATTTTTATTAAATTAAATTTAATTTCTTATATTAATTAAGTTTTATAATTATTTTTTTTTTATTAATATCTTTATTTATATTAATTATTTATTTTAAAGGAAGCTATCCGAAGTTTATTTTTAATTTAAAAGAGTTATTTAAAAATTTATAAAAGCGGAACGAGATTTAAAAATAATTAAAGACGAACTTATTTTAATTAAGGATTATAATATAAGAGAAGATTAAATTATAAAACTAATTAATAAAGATTATAAATTAATAAATATTTTTAAAATATTATTAATAATATTTAAAATATTTAAATCTTAATTAATAAATATATAAGGACTAAAATTAATTTTAAAACTTATATTATATTTTAAAATTATATTATTATTTTTTATAAAATTATCTCGCGAACTTTTAAATCTAATTAAAAAATAATTATTAAAGTTTAAATTAATATTTAATTAATAAATTATTTAAATTAACTAATTTCGAATATATTTATAAATAATAAAATTATTTTAATTAAATCTTAATATTTAAACTTAATCGCGGCGAGTATAAATAATTAAAGATATTATAATTAATAAATCTCGAAAAAATAAAATTAATAAAATAATAACGCCCGAAACTTAAATAATAAAACTTAAAAATTAAATTAAATTAAATTCCGCCTTAAGATTATAAGATTAATATTAATAATAATAAATAATATATTTTTTATCTTAAAAAAAGGCGTATTTAAATTAAAAAGATTAAATTAAATCTAAATATATTTAAAAAATAATAAAATCTTTTTTAAATCTTTTAAAACTTATTAAATATAATTATTATAAAAATTCTTTATTATATTATTATAAATATATCCGATTTTAATTTTATAAAATAATTTAAGAGTTTAATTATATTTTTTAAAATAATATAATTATCTCTTAAATATTAAATTTTAATATTAATATAATCTTTTTTTTATTTTTATATTTAAATTCTTAATTATATTTAAAATTTAAAAATTATAATAAAGATCGAATTAATTTTATTTTAATTATTATTATTAAAGTTAAAAATAAAGATATTAAAAATTAAAAAAATTTATTTAATTAAATTTAATATTATTATTTTTTTTTATAAATATCGATTTAACTTTTTTTAATATTTATTTTATAAGTTTATTTTATAATATAAAAATATAATAACTCTTATTATCTTTATTAAAAAATTATTTATTTAAATTATTATTATTATTATTAATATCGAAATCTAAATTAGTTATCGAGCTTAAAAATAAAATATTAATAAAAATAAATTTTAATATATTAAATAATTAATTTAAATTAAAAATTAAAGATTCGAAGATTAAAAAAAAAAAAAAAATTAAAAAAATAATTAAATATAAAAAGAAGAAAAAGTTATAAAAAAAATAAAAATTATTTAAATAAATAATATCCTTATAATTATTTTATATATAAAATACCGATATTATTATTTATAATAAATTAATTATAAAATAAATATTTTAATAAATATTAAATATCTTATTTATTATAATTACGCGAATTTCGATATAAATAAGATTATAAATAATATTAAAAATAAAATATTTTATTATATTTTTAAGCCTTCGAGTAAAAAAATAATTAATTTTAAATTATAAATAATTATTTTTAATTATTATTTCGTTTATTTTATAATTTTAGATTTATATAAAATACTACGAGATTTAATAAATATTTATAAACGTTTATCGCTTTATAAACGATTTATAAAGATTAATATAAATATTAAAGTTATAATAAAAGCGGATATAATTTCTAGCGTTAAGAGTTAATATTTAAAATATTAAATATACGGTTTATAATATATAAATAGTTATTCTTTCGAGCCTCGTACGATATAATACGATTAGTTAGTCCTCCGTACGAATTCACAGGCAGCCTGCTTATAACGATTAGAAAGATTATATAAGCAGTATAAGTAGTATAAACAGACTAGCCTTAAGTAACCAATGGAGATAAGGAATACTTAGTATACCTATAGGTCACTAGGAAGGACTATAGTCTATATAAACGAGCTATATCCTAGGTATATCGAGACAGTCCTTCGTAGTTAATAACAGTTATTATCGCGCACCTTATATACCATAGTATACTTGATCATTCTTATAAGACCCTTATCCCTTCCTATATATATATTCTAGAAGCTACCTGAGTTAAGCTAGCTATATACGTCTCCATACGTACACGGCGTGCCCGGTTCTAACAGTTTTATTGATCTTCGATACCTACAGCATTCGTCTCCGTGTACACAATCTTACTTCATAATCTCGAATCAGTTCCTGAATCAGCCGTCGAACCTAATTTGATAGAGATTTCCCCGTTTTCACTCAGTGAAAATGCCGGTCATCTATCGTACTTCATCTGCATTTACCACTTATTTGGCAAGACCAGCTGATCAAATCACTGCTGAATTGTCGTTTGTACATAGTCATATCCTTGCAAAAGATTTGGTTCGAACTTAATTACATTATGAAGAATCCTCTGAAGCTTTTGGGCTTAATACGATGGATTGAAGGCAAACATGGCCTAGATAACATCCACCAAATACCTACGTATTCGTGTATCTCTTTAATTTGTCCTTTGCCTTTGAGGCGCGACAAGCAATTCAGTAAGATTCAAATCGAAGAGCTGTCCATATTCATCAGATCTATTGGGTCATTCGCCAGTATCATCATTTCAACTTGAAGTTCTTAAACCTTAAATCCCTTAAAGTAAGCAGCATTTTAGTGTTTGTCAGGCTTCTGAGGTGTTACGATCACCATACAGGGTCTGTCCAAGACAATTTGTGCTATGCTCAGTGCAAGTCGGCGTCTCGTGTCGGTATGCAATTCATCATTGTTGAACAGAACTGAGGCGGGACCCCAGTATTCACAATCCTTGGATGAAGTGCCTGCCAACCTCTTTCAAAGCCAGTCAGTGAACAGCCTCCAATGACTGTCACCGGTATAAATGCACCCAGGCGTCCCCCTCCCTCCACGTTCTACCATTTCCCGTAGGCTTCGTTCATCACCCAGCAACCAGCTCAGTGTTCACCAAAACAACGCGCTAAGACATAGATATTGCAACCAAGTAAATTCTTCTCGCCAATAACTAAAGAAAACGGGCAAGATATCTTGAACGGTTAAGCCGTCGTGCAGAAAAAAGAATGAACTGACAACGAGGTGGAGACCTGGCCAAGCTGGGAGATGGCATCCCCAGATGGAAGGTACGGAGCGTAGTTCTGTCCACAATCTTTTTTTTTCGTTTGAATGGATGGATTCCGTCGTAATTAGGAGAGGTCGGGGGTTCGATCCTGAGCATGTACCGAAGAGACTTTTTGGAATTTCAGGTTGGACTTGAAGAGACACTGTGATGTAGTGATCGGAGCAGGAGGTCCAGTGTTTGTGAGCCTCGATAGAGGTAGCCGTAAGTGTATGGCGCATTGGTAAGCTCTGATCATGCGAATCCCTACTTATCATTTCTCCCATCGCGTCACGCATTCGCCCAACTCACACATATCAGACTGAGTGTCCACACTATATCTTATGTCACATCGACAACACGGGATTCATCCTTTCCACCCATTTGGCAGCAATCATGTTCTTGTACAATCTGATCTTTCACCTACCTTGTTCCTATCGAGCACAGAGCGCCAGCATTATTCGACTGATATTACCGATGCCAACATCATCGCAAAAGGACGAATGAAGTCTCGGTCAACGTTAAGATGCTCATGAGCACCACTCAAACTATCTCTTCCTTGTCTGAGCAGAAGCGGAAGATTGGCCTTAAAATTTTTGAGCTTTCCGGTCTTGCGACTTGGAAATCTTGGCATTGGGGAAGAGCCAGTCACCAGCCAAAGTCCTAACATTATCCGTATCGACATTGCCAACAGATCACTCAAGGGCGATAGATTATGGTGCTGGCATCTCCTCTGATATTCAGAAGTTCAGAGAGAGCCCAACAAGGCTCCCTACAGCAATATCTTTACAAGCAGCTGTTATGACTACCCAGAGCTGGACAGCTAAGCATCATTTTCAGCATATCAGCAGGGCTTGAATAAGCGAATCAGCACCCAAAAACGGCAAGTCCGCAAAGTGAATGTTCATGAGCAGTTCGTTGCAGAGCAAAGTGTCATTTCCTTCATTAATACTGCTTGTGTTCAAAGTGAAACCGAGTCACTTATTCGGAAACGGACTCTCATAATATACCTTCACAATGTTACTCATCTATGACAACTCGTTCATGAGAGACTCTAGATGACGCAAGCGGTTAAGAGACCATTCTATTGCTATAGTAGAACTTTCTCGTGCTCAAATAAGTGGTTTTGGATGCTGGAATAGGAGAAAGAGCAAATTCACTTCGAAGTTAGAGGAAGCAGCTCGAGAGACTCGATTACAGATATGCAGAAACTTACTAGCTACCACAAGTCGCCCGGAGCTTGGTGGAATGGCGATACTGACAAAACAGCAGCAAAGGCCAAAGAAAAGTCTCTGAGCCGTCGTTACGAACCAATCATACTGTCTGGGAGTGTTATTCTTATTAAGCTTGAAGTCTCGGCAGACACAACCATACGGAGCGTTACAGAAGGAAACATATGTTGATGTGTTGATAACAGGTTTTGGGAGCCGTCTACACAAAGTGCCCCTTCGTGCTCTAGCACATCTGCGACTTAAGGCAAAGACATTGAGCAAATGGGCCTTGAACGCTTGGAATCTTCAACTGTCCTTGGATTGTTGATAAAGGTTCCACACGATAACTCCTGCCAGGATGCGATCGATATGATGTTGTTACTCATATCCTGAGGAGTCTTTCCAACCTTCAATCCTGTTGGAGTGGTTGCCAGACATACTCCGCGCATTAATTCTCCGATGCAGAAGTACAACGCCATCAAATTATTCCTTCTGAAGAGCAGAACAAAGATGACGTGGTCTCGGGCTTCTCAGGCGAGCCAAATTACAGATTTCATAACTCAATGTGATCCTAATATAGCCTATGGAACCAAGCGGATGCGACAGAAATCCATCTCGCATCCAGTTCGTCTACGCACGTGTTGATGCACCTTCTCAGGTACATCTTGAGCCAACTGACATAATCTCCGACTCTGAAAAATGGTTAAAGACGTTGACGAGAAGATAACCTCAAGAATATCAACACCGTGAACCATGCCGAAGCATTCCTGTGGCCAAAGTGGAGCACCGTCACGCGTCTACATCAGACCAGATCAGACCACATGTCGGTTGATCAATCCTCATAGCTTATGTTGATTACCGGATCTGCTCAATGCAGCTTACTAACAGGATTCTCAGCCCCATACGAGCGTGTAAGTATCCATTACAGGTATCGTGAACACCTAAAATTTGTGCAGCAAAGGTATGAAAATGTCGCAGATTACTGTACGCCGTTTGAAATTGTTGATGCCGGAATCTGTCACGGCCACATTCCGTGTTGGGGAGGGGACTCCTCTATCGTAACTTCACCGAAAGGTGCAAAGCCCGTAAATGCTCGAATGCATATCTCAACGCACAGCTCGACGTGTTCATATCGCGGATAGAATAATTGATTACATATGTCAAAGCCGGTCAATAAAGGACTGTAATCACAATTGAGCCAATCTGGATATTTCTGATTACTCAGCCCCCGTCATTGCACGCCTGACCAAACACGTCTGGGGAACACATCTATTTGTGCTGCCATGGCTATGATCGGAGCTTGGTTCCAATTTCTCGCCGTCACCGTGTAGATACCAGATCCGCAAGTGGTATGAATTTTCTGGCGGTGTCGGAATCAAGGGTGGGAAACTTGTGGTGGGGTCTCGACGCGCTGTATCAATGTAGAGACGGATCAGATGATGGAGGTAGAGAGGTTACGGAATGCTTTTGTGTGAAGAACAAAGGCATGAGAAAATATATCGTTAATGATTGAATGCATCGTCTGCGAAATCAACGTAATACAGGTCTGTTGTATTGATGTTTTGTCGTGGAACTCATCAGATCCTTAGGTATTCGAAGATGTAATTGTAACCAGATAGAAAATAATTATGGGCACTGACTACCATAGCGGCTCACAGTCAATGCTACGCAGTAAACGTAGAACAAATACCTGACGCAGATAAATACCGAAGCAGTAGGTGATTATATCCCATTGGGTGCGACAACGGCTGATTGTATCTAGAAAAAGGCCAAGTGACGCAGCGTTGAGGCTCTATCAACAACTTCCGTTATGTTGATATCTATCATCCAATGTATGCTTCTGCTCTTTGAAATACCGACACTATCTTGGAAGTAATATCACAGGTCTGAGGCTTTCACCGTCATGAGCTTGATGGCTTTTGAGCTTCAAGATCTGTGGCATCTGCAACGCGAGTGTGCCCACTGCCGCTAGATAAAGATCTGTCATTCAAAGTGGGCTTCTTCTCTACTGTATCTGCGGAGTCTGGTTCAGAGCAGGGAGGGTTTTCAGGCTCATTCTCCGTGTCCACTGATTCGTACTCGAGGGCCTTGATGAATTTGAAGAATCCGGATGCGAGGATGGCTCCTAGGCCAGGTCCGACCTAAATATTGATGTTAGATGTGTTTGCGTAGGTAGCATGTCTGTGTTGGAGACTTACCCAGTATATCCAGTGGTAGCTTGGAAATTGGCCAATAACGACGTCTGGTCCGAATGAACGGGCTGGGTTGACGGAGCAGCCAGTGTAGTAGGTGCCGAACATCTGGGCAATGAAGAGGGCTAGTCCGATACCGATGGGTGCGACGAAGTTCGCGGCATGTTTCTCGGCTGCTAACATGAAGATGGTGAAGACGAGCTCGCATGTAAGGAACATCTGTTGTTGTTGTTGTTAGCTCAGACTGAACGTGGACATAGTGGTATGGTTGCACAAGAATTCATACCTCGATGAAAACGCCTTGGACTATTGAAGTACCATCACCGAGCTGTGTCTGGACCTTGAGCGGACCAGGTGTCAATCCAGAAACAACGGCAGAAGCCGCGATGGCTCCGGCAATTTGTGCGACAAAGATGACGATTGATCGTACCCCCGATACGGCGCCAATGAGAAACATGCCCAGTGTGACTGCTGGGTTGAATAATCCTCCACTGACGCGAAAAAAGACCCAAGCATTGACGGCGAGGCTGAAGCCAAAGACCAAGCTGATGAAGAGAAGCTTGCTCGAGTCGGCGGCAAGGTTCGTGGCTGTATTCTCACCAGCTTTAGGAGCGTCATTGACAGTGGCGAGACCGCCCATAGCAAACAGCAGGAACAGGAAGGTTCCGACGAACTCGCCAGCTCCTGCTACTACGTGGGCTTTCACCCTCTTCGAGAGCATGTTGATCATCCTGACCACGATGTTCTTGTCCATCGGCTTATCCTCCATATTACGCATGATGGCGAGTAGTGCTGGTGTTTGTGGTGATAGGAGAATGGATGATGCTTTTTGCGGAAGTCGACTGTGACGGCCTTTTCTCGATTGGGATTCTCTGCACTCTTCTTATAGCACAGGACAGCCACTTAGTGTCATGCTGTCATTGAAGAATGATATCAGGTCGTGTCTCCAATTGTGATAGTGCATAGGCACGGCGGGTCTTAGCTGTACATTGCATATACAGCTCCAGCCTGGCAATTTGCACAAACTGAGATCCATTTCGGACCTTGCTGGAACTCACTCAGGTATCGCTTGCCGATCATCCGAAGGAACAGGACAACATGCAGTCTGTTCGTGTAATCGTAACATCATGTCACTTTGAGACAGACTTAGGCCAGCTGCATTAATGCTTAACCTCCTAACTCAACCACGATCCATTCAGTTTTCCGATCGATACGGTGAATGACATGCGCGTTTGCCTCTTGCTGAAAGGTTACCAAAAGGCGTAACACGAATGTGCGCATCAGACTGTGGACGCAGATGGGTAGCTGTGTTGATTCGGTCCAATTGCTTCGCTAGTGGAGTATAGAATCATTCGATTTAGGCAGGTGGCTTCTGTGTTGCAGCACAAATACAGGATCTGGTTGGTTGCGAATCAAATGAACGATAGCTTATTCGCCTGAACGGGCACAGAGCTGCTGGAAAGTTCCGTGAATGTCTGTGACCGGACTAAGGTAATAGCGACACCAATACTGTCAGAACACTGCAATTGCTTGTAGAGTTTCGAGGCAGTGCCGGCAAGCAGAAGCACTGTTCCGTGCGGAGTCATCGATGTCTCGATTGGCTGCACGCTAGATCATACGTAGTCATTGTGCAGCGCTCGTTGGATAATTCCGATCGATTTTCAGTCAAGCACTGGTACCATCTCAGCCACCATTCCACTTTCAGTCTAGTCCTCATATATAGATGCATTTTGACTTGATCGGGGGCTTCTTGCTGGATATGACGGACCATTAGCCTTCTAGCTAAGGTGCTTGATCTCAACGATATCAGAGGTGCGATGGAATGAGGGTGTTGGCATTAGAAATGTGGTGCGTGGTAGTGGTGGTCGCATGGTCTGAGGCTGTAAACCTAATTACTCTCAGTTGATCCATAACGAAACAGGCGAAGTCGTATGCTTGAAGGATTTCTTTGACGTTGAGTGGAAATGCTGATTGCAGACGAAAACAGATCGCCAAGCGCTGGTCGATCAAGAAGATGACACGATCAAAGGAAATGCCCTGCGTGCCTGCCTGAAACTCATCAGCACATTCTCCGGCCTCAGCCTTGGCGCGGGCCCCAGGTGGCCCGTTAAGCTTTGATTACGCTATCAGTCTGCTACTACAACTGTGTACTGCTGCTGCTGCTGCTGCTGCTACGTATTGCGTCACATGTTCTTTTGTGCCCTCACGCAGAGGTGCTGTGACTAGACACCTGCTACATAACTACTCTTCTTCACGCCCATTTGTGAGTGCATGTCTTGGAACATACAAGTTGCCAAGGAACGGCCCGTCATGGCACGCTGCTACTATCTGGCCAGTCACGTGGTAAGCAATACTGCAGAGGATCAGGCTCAGCCTTGCAGCAGCATCGCCTTGGCATGAACAAGCATTGCCTCCGCTTTCCCCCGCTTTCCATGGTCACCTCCGACATGCGGAAAATAACCACACTTTGCTCTATCAAGACCAGTGCTTACTGGCTAGCAAAAGAACCCTCGGAATAGGAGCTATACTGTTAGCAGTATGCACACTTCTCCCGAGCTATTCTTCCAGAGAAGCATCCAGATGGGCTGCAAAAGATTCAAATAATTTGGAAACCTTTGTCAGCAACCCAGATGACACTCACCTCGAGCACGGGTGTTGAATCAAACACGAACAGATTGCTATCATGGGGCTTCAGACGAATCTCAAGCAGACTAACGTCAAGAACTTCTTGATATGCTTCTTCATCGCCATGGGACAAATATCGTTTGGGTATGGATCTCATGCATTACGCAGGTTCATTGTACCTGCTGTCGAATACCGGGACTAATTGGTTTCTCTATACCAGCTATCCCGCATCTGTCATCTCAGTGACCTTGGGTCAGCCGTCATTCCTGAGATACATGAACCTTCTCGATGCCGACGGAAAAGTTGTTGGTAATTTGCTCAATGTTGTAGGTGCCATGTCTGGAATTTTCCAGGCTGGTGCAGCTATCAACACCATCATTACGGCAATTGTGATGGACAAGGTAAATCTCGACCATCAGGAATGATCAGTATCCCTGAAGGATTAACAACGCACTCACTCAGGCTGGACGCAGAATCTGCGTTTACTACAATGCGCTTCTCGGCATCTTGGGTGGAGGGCTCATATGTGGTGCTCGCAATATTAGCATGTTCCTGGCTGGTCGCTTCTTCGCAGGCATGGGTTCCTTTGGCTTCCTTGTCGTGATTCCGGTCTACACTAGCGAATTGAGTCCACCCCATTATCGAGGACTTTTCTGTGGTCTCAATGGAGTGTTCATTGGTCTTGGCTATTGTAAGTATCAGTCCTCACACAGCTATTGCAGCATTGTCGACTCAAACCGCTGACGAGGATCGTGCGGCAGGCTTGGCCGCATGGATGGGGGTTGCTTTTCATTTCGCAGACAAACCAGCAATGCAATGGCGAGGACCGCTGGGGTTGGCCTTGATCTGGCCATCTCTGATGATACTCGTCGCTACAGTTTCTCCAGAATCTCCCCGATGGCTGCTTCTACAGGGCAAGAATCAGGGAGCAAAGGAAGTCACTCACAAAATCCATGCCACGGAAGGAAACCATGACTTTGCAGAGCACGAATTCCAGGAGATGTTGCTGCAAGCTGAGATCGATACCAAACTCGAAAGTTCATGGGTAAGTCGAGTGGAATCAACGAGGCATAAGCTATGGGAATGTGACACTGATCATGGTATAGTGGTCGATGTTTGCGAAGCCTTCTTATCGCAAACGTGTCGCTATTATCTGCTGGTTGTGCTTCGTTGGACAATCGACCGGTGACTTCTTCCTACCGATTGCAAACAACATCGTCAATACTAACTCTGCTTTACAGCTGTGCTCGTCATCAACAACTATGGGCCAACTTTCTATTCAGCTCTTGGTTACGGCACCACCCAACAACTTCTTCTCCAGGCAGGATGGGTCACTGTGGCCCCACCGATGTGCTTTGTGGGAGGTGTGCTATCTGACATCGTTGGTCGTCGTTCAGTGCTTCTTGTCGGCCTCGCAGGCTGCTGCTGCTGCCTTATCGTTGAGGCATGTGCTGTTAAGTACTTCAGAGAACAACCATCGCGGACAAGTCTAGGTCAGCTGGAGTCGCCGCCTTTTATTGTTTCAATGGGTTCTACAACCCCAGTATGGACGATGTTGCAAACATCTACTACGCTGAAGTCTTTCCGAATCATATACGGAGCAAGGGTGTCGCGCTGACCAACTTGGTACTGGCTCTGACGGATCTGGTGTACTTGCAAGTCACGCCATACGCATTTGCGAATATAGGATGGAAGTATTTCCTAGTATGTTACTGATCCATACGTGGCAGTAGCAGCATTACTGATCATCGATCTAGGTCTTCATCTGCATCACTGGAGTTGGTGCGACCTCACTTTACTTCCTTTTACCCGAGTCCAAAGGCGTTCCGGTAAGTCCAAACTCATCTCCGAAGGCTACGTGTTTCAGTGTATAACCTTTGACAACAGCTCGAAGAAATGGCTGCTGTCTGGGGGGATGATCCCAAGGAGATAGCGATGCTGCAGCAGAGTCCGGAAGCCGATCGAGACGACGGTATGACGTCTTCAGCAGAAGCTATTGAGACGGCTACAAAAGCCAATGGTATGCAGTGATTTCCATATGTCCATCTATGAAGGTGTTTGCTGTAGGGACAATGCAAAATCGAAGATTGCATTACGAAAGGAAGATCATCAGTACGCAAATCAACGAGCTTGTCGTCGGAAACTATGGTCTGACCTTCGCGATGAAATCACATCCGCGTGTACGATTCATGCGCCGTTTGCAATGACACCGCTCAGCCCTTCTCCCTGGACAGACCTTTCGGAGCTGGATTTTTCAAGCAAGAGGATTTGGACCTGCACAGCATTCCTGATATTAGCGCCTAAGGAGTAAAAAGATTCCATATGAAGACGAACAAGCTCTCAAACATTCTGGACCATGAAGTTCTAGGTTGATTCGTTGACTGTGTATTGTTGAATGAAAGGTCAGATGGCAATACCCGTTTAGGTCCTGATTGCGAAACGCGCTCCGATTCGATGGGCAGATGGCTTAGAAATGAGCCGCATGGACAAGCTGTCATTCCTCAGGCACCCGCATTTTCTTATTGGCTGTCTCTTTGCAGTCTCCCAGCATATTGCCCTAGGCTTAGATGTGAATCTCCATGAAAGCAACAATTGATCCTCTTTCAGGATAGAGATCAAAAACATATTATACACTGCACTCGTATATAAGTTCATTTGGATACCTTTAAAGATGACAGAATCATCAACGATGTCTTGCGGATGAAGGAGCTGATGAGAAAAATCCGCTAGGCATGGCACAAGGGGGTGCAGAAGATCGACATCGACCGGTTATAACCTGGGGCTCTTTTACTGTCGTTCAACCGGAATGTTGATCCTCATCCTTGACTTTCCAATCTTTTGTATCATCTTGGCCATGTCGTTCTGTCTTTACGGTTCAATATCGATGATTTCTCTATATCGTCCAACTCTGTACAATAGTACCCTGCGAGCTTGTCATTACTAGAACTTGATCAACGGGAAGTCAATGTCACAATGAGGCTTGTCATTCGTCAAGATACGTGATTTGATCACAACATGGGAGGCTCTTAAACTCTCCTGTTGCAGTGGGGACAGCTAAGGAGAGATTGGCCCAGGCTGCCATAATTCTTTCCTGTGATATCCACTATATATCAGGTTTCGTGGTTATCACGATAGCAGTGCACCAGATATCTTCTCTCACATATTCAAAGCACAATCCCTCTGCCAAACTTCAACGAAAATGGCGAAAGCAAACACACAAAACAAAGTGGTGAGGCTCGAAGTTGATGAGCTGCCACCAGAAGAAGACGAACGGACGTCATTACTGGGCTTGACCAGATCGACCAGCAACAGCAAAGAGGAATTCCAAGTCCATCCAAGACGATACTACATTGTCGCCCTTCTCTTGGTCGCTCTTCTATGCGTCGACGCCGGTGGTGCAGTAGAAACTCCAGCAATCACCCAAATCCTCGAAGACGCTATCTGCTGGAGACTACATGGACACGATTCATCCGTGGGAGAAGAACCTCTCAATTGCAACACCGATGTCATCACCTCTGAAGTCGCCTTCGTCAGTAACATGGCTGAAGCACTGAATTACGTTCCCGGCATAGCATTGGCCATACCAATGGGCATGCTCGCAGACCGTATCGGTCGCAAACCAATCTTGTTGCTAAGTCTAGCGGGTGTTCTGTTCAGCGAGACCTGGATCAGAGTAGTGTGTAAGTCATATCCCTCCGTCACTTTTCGACCGCCTTTCTGACGATATTTACTTCAGGTTGGTGGTGGAATGTCTTCCCACTCGTTTGGTCTTTCTGTCAGCTTTCGGTACGATCTGTGGTGGAGGCCAGACAGTGGCCGCATCGGTCCTCTATACCATCTTAGCAGATGTAACACCTCCAGACCAACGGTCAGTCACCTACCTCTCTCACCATCTCGTCATTTCATCCGACTGATCTACTCCAGCGCTAATACATTCTACCTCCTACTCGCCAGTGCCCTAACAATCATGAGCATCAGCAGCACAGCAGGCGCAGACATAGTAGCTCGAGGCCACGCCTGGACAGCATACCTCACCTCCCTGGGAATGATAGCCGCAGGACTTCTACTCGCCCTCCTAGTACCAGAAACACTCAAACCAAAAGAACATCTCAACGATTCTGCCACCACTACTCCTTCTCTGCACGACCACGAACCCCCTTCCAAACCATCAACCTCTTTCACCACCCGTACGCTCTCATCCTTGAAAACAACCATCTCTTCCACAAAATTCATCTGGACAAGCCGCAACATCTCACTCCTCCTTACCGCCTTCCTAGTCTACAACCTAGGCCTCAAATCGATCGTGATCCTAATTCTCTACGCATCCCGGAAATTCAAACGCAGCATAGGCGACGTACGTATTCCCTCACCCCCCTCTCCCCCTTCTCCATCTTTTTCCCACCCATCTAACAATCTTATCTATAGGCTTCATTCCTCGTTCCCCTCTTCTCAACCTCAAGCCTAATAGCCCTCCTCTCCCTCCCCCTCCTTACCCGCCTCCTCACAACCCGCTACTCGATCCCCATCCCAAAGAAAGACCTCATTCTCGGCGCGTCCCAAGCAGCCCTCGATGTCCTGGGGATGTGCATTATCGCGTGGTCGCCCACGCCCTGGATGATGGCCACAGGAATAATACTTATTGGTCTTGGGGCGGGAATCCACGCCTCGATCAGAAGTCTGATCACGTCGCTGGTGAGGCAGGATCATTATGCGACGCTGTACGGTGCGATCGCGATGGTGCAGGGCGTTGGTGGTATTACGATCGGTCCGCTGCAGGGAGTGTCGTTCAGGTGGGAGATGAGTTTACCGTTTTGGATTGCGGGCGTCATGTATGCTTTTGCGTTTTTTGCGTTGTGTGCGGTTAGGTTGCCGGCTGAGTTGGAGGGGGCTGAGCGGGAAGATAGGGTTGAGGTTGATGAGGAGCTGTGATTGTAAAGGTATGTTGATCTCGTGCATTGAATAGGCGAGGCATCTTTATTTGGAGCAAGCGATCCTCTGTTTCGTTAGACATCAAGCGATCACGATAGACTCGACAAAGTTGCGAACCACACTTTATGATTAGATCTCAAGACAGTCAATGTCCTGATTCATTCCATTATCGTGCTGAAGTGCACAATGACCCATATGGGGACACTATCCTACGCTATGCTATGCTGTACTAGACTAACAAGTACTGGATTACTGTTCGGTCGGAGAAACCATTCAACGCTAGCATCCAATCTTTCGGGATCAGCTCAGCTTGGATCCAAACTGCAACTGGTCCAGATCGAATGTTCAAATTCCCCAACTGAGAACTGCCCGGTCGAATCTTCATTGAATCATAAATTGAGAACGATTATCCACCCTCCCCCTCCCGAAAGTGAAGTGGGTTGATCCAGTAACTCCGTTTCTCAATGCGTCACGTCTTCGCTGCTGGAGATATGATAAGGGCTGCCCCGGAATCTAGTCTTTTTGATAGCATTTAAATCTCCCCTGACAAGATTATTATTATGGTTGTTGTTGTTGTTGTTGTTGATGTTGTTCTGCTGACTTCCAGAGCCAGTGTAAGGTCGTGGTCCAGAAGGTTTTCTTCCAGATCCTTGTGGTGAGCGGAGGGCTGAGACTGGTGACTATGATAAAGTTAGCTTGGCCATTACATGAACGCAATTGATTGTTATTTACCTTGTCGTATGCTGGACTACCAGCACGTGCAGCCGTGACATGGTCGACGTAATTCGAAGGACTCATCGGAAGCTTAGGAGGTCGTTGTGGTACTAATGGTTCATCATCCATGATCTGTGTGTGTCTCCTGCTAGATGCCACTGATCTACAATCAGAAATCTCAGACTGATCGTCCGAAATTGGACTCAAGGGTGGCTGAGGCTGGTATCGCTCCTGACTCGCCCGAGTAGGATCGCGTGTTGCTGCCTGATTGTCCCATTGCGACGATGATTGTGATGCCGGAGAAAATTGATCGTGGTAATACTGAGCTTCGTTTTCCAATTGATTCTGATATCTTCCCGTCGGGCCTTGCCGTGGTTGAGGATGCTCGAAATTCTTACTGTTGCGGTATCCTTGGTACTTGGGCTTCTCTGATACTTGACTCGGAACAAGCGGAGACGGTGGCCTGTTCTCTTGATCACGGTGCATGTCGTCTTCCAAGGATGCATTGGAACGTATGCGATCATCAGCTTGGGGCTCATATGCGTAAGCCGCCAAGTCAGAACCAGACCGGGAAATCTCAGAGAAAGGTCGAGGCTTGTTCTGTGTACTAAATCGAGGCTCGGTGGATGTAGTCGTTTTAGACCAGCGCGACATCAGTTTTGGTAGGAATGCTGATGTGATTGACTTGTTCTTGCGATGAGACATTGGTTCAGCAGAACGCGGTGTGTTGTCATTGCTCCATGCTTCATTGGCCCGGGCATGCATCTTTGGTGGAGTCACCATGGGCAATGATTGACCTCGCGAGTGACGATACTGTTCCTCAACTTGATGACTTGCCAGAGCAGTTCGTTTGTCAATGTCACGACTGTTCGGAGCATCATAAATATCTTCATAGTCCTCCTCGTCACCTTCCATGACTGTGCTAACACGATTTGCAGAATCCTTCTGTGCACCCACAATACGATACTCATGACGTGAAGATTGATTTGACACATTGCCTGAACGATCTCCAGTGGAGGACGTACCAGCCTGACCTTCAGGCTCATAGCCTGTGTCTGTGGGAGCTCGTGCGTTCTCAATCGACCCGACACTGGCACTATGGGCTTCCTCGACAGGTGTCATGGTTTGATGCCCAGATGTTTGGATAACTTTGAGGTCCTCCACATCATCGAGTAGTTGCATTAGCATTTGTTCAATGTTGTGAAGTTCTGAGGCATTCTTAGAGCCAAGTCCTTGCAACGCACGTGTGAAGATATTGCGTCGCTTCGCTGGCAGATCTTCATCTTGTGACACCAGGGATCTCTGAGTTGTCCGAGTTGCACCAGGCTGAGGCCGCGGCCCGCCAATGATTCGCTGAGTCTTTTCGTGCTGCCTTTCGGCCGTGCTCATGATGAGTCCATCTTGTTCGGAAATGAACTTTTTCATGTCTTCAAACGAATTACGCATCTCTGCAGCACTCCTGACAAGAGTCACCAGAATTTCCGTGTCTCGTGCGTTACGCTGTGCATCCCTGACGGTGAGATGATCCATGAGTGCGACAATATCTTTCGATTGAATTCGATCAATGCCTTGACCAGTGCTACTGTCGTAGAATGGCGACATACCCTGTGAAAGACCGCTCATGTATTTGTTACGTTTAGAGACAAACGGGTCGTCCTGGTCATTGGGAGTCGGCGTAAGGTCTGCTGCCAGGTCTTTGCGTTTGGCATAAAGACCAGGAGATCGCGGATTGTCACCAGTCGCATAACCTTCATCTTTCACTCCTGCAGGAGTGTTTTCTCTGCTCGTATAGTAACCCTGTTTCATGTCAAAGTTTTGTCGCTGACTCAAGTTCAATGCTTCTGGTACCAAGTCTGGAGCGTGCACACCAAGATCTCTGTTCAAGGCTTGTTGTGCCGGATTGTTCGCTATCGCCCGCTCTGGAGTCGGGGCATATGGCCAATGATCTCTGTTACCAGCTGAAAGACCACCAATGGGACCTTGTATTACCGAAGGATTGGTGGTGATCTCGGACTCGGGCGAGGCCGCTGATTTGTCTTCCACTTGCGGCGCGTTGATAACATCAGGCTGATTGTCGTCATAGGAACGCTCAGAAGCCGGACTTTGGGGGGGCGAGTGCTCCAAAGCTCGTGATTTGGAATGCTATTGGGGCTTTGTATCGATCTATGCTCCTCCATCAGGGGACTCGGCATATTTACTAAGCCGATACCGCGAGAACCAGAATGAACACTGACGTGGTCTGTAGCTGAGCGCGAAGGACTTTGTTGGGGTGATCGCGGACTTTGAATTTCTAACAGCGAAGGTTCTATCAACGATGCGACTGCGGATTCGACCCCTGGCGGTGTGTGAACGTACTCCGGATTTGCGCCGACGCCTCTAGCCACCTGCTGAGCACTTGCAACCTTGTCGAGATGCGGCGCATCCACGCTATCATCTGTGTAGTTTGTCAGATGTCGAACATCAATTCGAGGGTTGTTGGGATCAAAACTGTGGCGATATTGCTCGTTCTGATCGTGCTGTTCATCGTAAAATTCATCATCGTCATCATTTGCACCTTCTACAAAAGCGCCGTCATGCTGATGCATGATCTCGCTCCTATTCTCAAGGTTCACACCTCGAGGTCGACCGTATTTCTGTATTGAAGGACTTGCAGACATGAATGAGTCTGTCGAAATCTCCTCTTTCAGATGTTGTTGTTGCTGCTTCAGAGATGACAAGGAATCTCCGCTTCTGGCGTGCATCACAGAATTGCGCTGTGGTTCTGTCGTTGCGTAGCTTGCAACGCTCTGTATAGGACTGAGCCCACGTCTGATGGGATGCTGTTGATGCAGATTGCGTTCGTATGCTCTAAGGCGCTCCGGGTCGTCTAACAGTCCTGCACTTGCAAATGTCGGTCCATGGTACTGCTCAGGACTATGCTCACCGGCGCTGCGCGATTCCACGTTGTCTTCGTACGAGTTGCGCTGCACGCCAAGATCATGCCCTGAGAAATTCCGATGATGTGTCCCTAACGATTGTCGGAGATCACCTCCCCCGTGTGTAGGGGTTGCTGCAGGGGATGACCCATGTATGACTTCCCTGACCTCCCGCTGTGTTGGCGTGGTCGTATCTGCTGTGTTTGATGAAAGCAGTGAACTTCTGGTCACCTCAGAGCCTATCTCACTGCGAAATGGCATAGGAGGAACAGCATGTTTTTCAAACGTGTCCTCAGACTCGGCCACGCTGGTGCTTCGACTACTGTGGCTCTTGCTTCGTTTGCGACGTCGGCGACGCTCCAAGGTCGAGCTGGAGTCCTGGTGTTGTAGTGCTGCAGCAGTCAAAACTCCACCCGCTAATGCGCCTGCAGCAATGTCACGACCCCTCGACCCCTTTTCACTTGATTTGCTTTCATGACGGCGTTCGGCGCTGATGCTAGAGACGGACTCGTCTCTTCGTTGAGAGCTTCCTTCAGAAGGAGAATCGTATTCAAGTTCTCTGTCCTGATACTGCCGTCGATGTCGTGTGCCGGAACCAGAATCTCTGCTAGCCTTGCGCCGAGACCTACTACCACTCGAAACCTTGCGAGCGCTGGCTTTTTCTCGTGCAATGCTGTTGTCAGACGTGTCAGAGTACAGCTCTTCTTTGTGACGTGTTCGCTGTGACCCGTTGCGCTTAATCTCCTTTAATTCCGGCAGAATCAAGCGACGTATAGCGTCTTCCACGGTCTGTAGAAGCTTGGGATTCGTGATGTTCGAATTTCCCGACCGAACAGACTTATCGTCAAGTGATCGCCCACCCGCCGAGACCATAGAATTGCTGACCAGACTTTCTGTTCCACCACTAATGGAGCTGCCTTCCAGGGGCAGTTTGCCGGATTTCCTGCGACGTTCTTGTGTAGGTGGATTGCGAATCTCGTAAGTCAGACTTCCGTTTCTACTCCGGCTCTTTTCTCCAGATCCAACGCTTTTAGCAGATTCTCGTTCTCTATTGCTTATCTTATCGACCGCTCTCTGTGTGATTCTCTCGTGACTCAGATTTCGCTCCTTTGGGAGCACTGGTGGTCTCAGATCTGACATCTCGTCCAGCTCTGAGTTACTCAAAATTGAACTTGTGGCTGCATATTGAGGTGCTCGAGTAGTTGTAGGTGCCGTTCCTAAGAAGCTTTCTGGGGGCATGGAAGAGATGTCTGATGGAGCCGCGATATAGCGCACCTCTGGTGAATTACTCAGCTCCGACATTTCACTACCTCTTCCGTCAATGTCGATGTCAACGGGACCAGCTTCAGATCTTGAATCTGTGCCGGACCACTTCAGGTTGGGATCGTTATGTGCTACCGTTTTCGAGCCTCTCGCACTGATTGGGATCTTCTGTGTGTATGAGGGCTTTCTCGAACCTTGCTCAGCCGTTATTGCCAGGTAGCTTTCGCCTTCGCCAATATCCTTGCTCTTGCCAGCCGAAGGACGAACTCGAACGCGTAGACTCGGCCGACGGTCAGAGGACGGGTCTTTGTTACCTTCGTAATATTCGATCAGAAGTGAGGTTTGTGAAGGATTGTCCGTTCTGAAATGTTTCTTGCTGCTCTTGGATTTCTGGTTGGTCGAGATTGTTACTGGTCTTCCGTCGTCAGGAATGGTGGCAGAGGTGCGGTCGGTTCTGAGGGAGATGTCAGTCGCAATATCAGTCGAGACTCTTGTGTCTTCTAGACCAGAATCGACAAGTGATTCTGTAGGAGCCGGCAGTATGGGTTTGCGACCCCCCAAGCCCATTATGTTGCTAAGCTAACGTAATGAATGCATTGGTACCCGTGGCTGAATATGCGGTTTGAGTTGCTCGATGGAGTACGATGTGTGAGCGTGCTATTGCATACAACAAAGGATCCGTCTATCGCAGGTGCTTGAACAAGAAGTTGAGAAATGGTCGAGGAACACTGATACGGCGCAAGGTGGTGGCTGGGGTACAGCAAACATGCGCAAAGTGACGTGAGAGAAAGCACGCTCTTCAGCCGACTTGTTGGTTGTCCAAGTACGGAACACTGAAACGAAGTTATGAAATTAAGATACACTGCCTTTGAGTGAATGCATTCACTGCGTATGCATATGTTGCAGTGTCCAACAAAATGAGAAAGACAAAAGTGTTCAGCATCGCAGCATTTCAAGGCGGTGGAAAGTAAAAAGGTGGCAGGGCAAGAAAGCGGCAACAGCAACAGTGGTAGTGGCAGCATGAAATGAAACTGCCAGTGTACGAATAACAGCGCACACCCAGCACCAGCGTCCACCAGGTGTCAGGCTAATGGCGGAACACTGCATGTGAGGATGAGAGTTTTGGGTCAAGTCTCCTCTCCACTGGGCTGCAGCCCCAAGTCACTGGCGAGAGACCAGCCAAGGACGACCATGAGCGACTCCATCCAAGCATAGGCTCGGCTGTGATTTGACTTGAACACAACATGACTACGAGTAGCGCATCCAGTAAGCTGTTTACCAACGTTCCATTGCCTGTTCGGTGTCTTCGTCGTTGACCGTCACAGTGCCGTCAGCCATCCGGCTGAAGTGCCTGATCTTATCAATGGTAAGCATCAGAAATGCAAGGGGTGTTGCCTGATGCGGTTGATCAATGTATGGTGCCTATCCAATACCTTGAAACCCTTTAATCCGACCAGGCCAGACCAGAAGTCGATCGGGAACACGAAACCATCCCTACCTCGGAAATGTTCTCGTCAAGGCTGAAGAATCATGCAAGGATCGAGCCGTTTAGTGGTTGATGTTCTGCATACACGATTCCCGAATACAGTTGGCACCAAGTTCTCTATGATCAGAAGGTGTTTGCATCGAATCACTCCTGAACTCGGTCAGAAACATGTGCAACCATTGTACTCTGTGCACAGTACTAGTGCTACTGCCACACTGAAAGAAAACTATCACATCCCATATATTGCATTCATCTAGCATGCAGAGGTGCCCATCTGCGTAACGATTTCGTGGCGCTGCTCTATTTGCGGGCTAGGGAGGATTGCGATCCGCCACGCCGATGGTGTGCCACTTAGTGCTCGCATCTGCAACCAATATTCAAACGTCAAAACCAAAGGTCGGACATGCGTTGCCCGAGCGACAGGGATCAAGCCTTACCGCGCCTTGTCCACTAAATATACTTACACTGCGGTCCAAAGATTGGCATCGGCAAAGCGTTTTGAGTATGTTAGCCACGATCCCTTATTGTCAGCCGTTCTCTCAGGGTACGTAGCCTACCTGCTACGGAAGAGTAAGACCACACGTGGCTACTATGTTGTGTCTGTGACATAAGTTTCAGTTGGGACAGTCATTTCAGCAAGATGCCAAGTTGATATCCACGTCTTGACCTGAGAAGGTTATCAACATCTGAACTCAGGAGAGGCCATCACTGACGCCTGTGCTTGCGACTGACCTAGATCCTATGGCCAGAATTATACATCGATCGTGCCTAGCGGTCGATCCAAACATGTTCACTAAAGCTGGCCAAACCCCTCTGGGTCATGAATGGAATGATCGACCAGCCATATTTGGCGTGTACTAAACACGCGTGAAACGGAGATATGCTATATCTGACGCATCAGTTTGTCAGTAGATGAATTAAAGATCTAGTTCTTTTCATGAACGAACAAAGCCAAAACAAATCACCAATGCGCTGACGAGCATGCAGGCTCCGGTAAAAATCACAAGGTCTCTAAATCCAAGAGCACCGTATGCATCCACCTTGATGTCTTTAGACAAGAGTGCTGCACTGATAGGTCCTAGCAGGACATTGCCAACTCCTTGCAAAAAGACAAGAATGGAGTAGCTCGCCACCGTTGAGGCTGGATTGTTACTGACTGCTGCACCCATGGCCACACGCATAGTGCCGAACCCATAGCTGAAGAATCCATACACCAAACTGAAAGGAACAAGCAAAGCTAGCGATTTTGCAGGCCCCCAAAGACCTAAAGTTGCCACAGTCGACATCACCGAACACGTGATGGCAAGAACATTGACATGGATGGCTCTGTCAGAAAGGTACCCGAAAGCCGCCTGACCAAGGACCTGAGCAGCACACATGATGGCCAGAAGCAATGCTGCTTGCGTTGTGCTAAGACCAACCGCAGTAGCAAATGTTGGAAGATAGATGGCAGGAAAGAAAAATCCGAGTCCTTGTATAAGCGTGGCACTGCCGTAAACCCAGAACAGCGGCTTCCGAAGAAAAGACCAATCCGTCCTCGCTACAGCACTGCGTTCCGTTGGCGGCAAACGTCCTTTGAGAAGTGGTAGTAAAGGTCCGCTCAAAATGACCATGGCCACAGCAGAAGCTCGTAACGTGATTTGGTACCCATACTTCTGCAATAGCGACTCGATGATGAAAGGCATCACTATACCAACAAGACCGGACGATGCTGAAATCAAACCAAAGGCCAATCCCTTTCGCGCAATCCACCATTCGCTCAGCATGCTAACAATCGGATACGTAAAGACGACAAAGCCAAACCCGTACAAAACACCTTGAGTAGCAACCAGACCGCCGAAAGTCGTGGTGAAGGAAGCACCGAGAAGTGCCAGAATGCAAAGCGGCCAACCCAGCCAGATCTGCAACCGCTGGTATCGATGAAATCGTCTTGTGAGCATTGCCGAGAATGGGGCTCCTAGAAAATACAAACCCTGCGCAAGCGTGCCAATAATCGCAACATTGGAGTCTTTGAATTGAGGGCTGTTTGGAGTAATAGTCTTGAAAGACACCAAACGACATTGGAAAGCCTGATGCGTTCGAGATCCGTTAGACGATTTCGTATCTTGCCACTCAAGATTGTCATGGGTGGAAGAGACACACTTACCCCAGAACAAAGCTTCGAAGATGAATGCTGATATCAGCACAGTCCAAGCAGCTACACCACCATCAGCAGGCTTCAATTGCTGGATGATGACACCGCTGCTTTCGAAGTCATGAACATTGCCATCTTGAGCCGCTGGTGGAGGAGTACTCTGATCAGCAAGCTCAATTGAGACAGCTGTGTTAAGTGACATTCTATCGAGCTTTCAGATGTAGATTGACAGGCGCATCTCCAATATCCGGAAAGCTGTCCGTTGCATTGTTGTCCAAGCAAATCTGGTCTTGAATTGGGGGAATTCTGAGCTATATAGAATACTTGGTCGTGCTGTAAACTCAGCGTAGAGCATTGGCATGGATGGAAGCTAAAGTGAGAAGGGGATGAGCTACCCGCTGATAACCGAGCGCTTCACTGTAGCCGAATACTGGAATTTGTCGATTGTGTGCTCCCTACGACAACTTGACTCATGACTCCTACGATGATCGCTTAATACCTCGGAATTATGGTAGAGCTCGTAATTGGTCGAAGGGCTGACGTTGACCTATAGTGCATGCTCTCTACTCTAGCGAAAGGTCCAGCAATGATCCACTATGATCAATATCTAGCCAGACCTATACCCACCAATGTGTATAAACCCAAATCTACACACCATCCACCTCAAACCTTACATACTAACCCTCCCGATAAACCCCCGTTCAAGGACGTCAATCAACTCATCCAACCTCCCCACCACCAAATCCGTATACTCGTGCTCCCCAACCCAGGCATTATCCTCATTAGCCAATAACACAGTCGTCGCTCCAGCCCGATACCCAGCCGCCATATCATCCAAACTGTCCCCAATCATAATAATCCCACTACCAAGATACTTCCTCGCCACAGTTAAATCGTCCTTCTCATCAGCTCCGTCCTTCCTCTCTTGTACAGTCTGCTCAGTTGACCTCTTGTCCGTCATGGCCCAGTACCGCGCAATTACTCCAGAGTCCTTCGGGGAGGGCTTGGGTTGAACGCCCTCCGAGTCACGAGTGATGATTTCTTCGGGGGAGAAGCTGATTCCGTGGGGAGTGAGGAAGTTCGCGATCAGGTGGTCCACTGGGGCGGGGAAATTGCGTGTGCAGAGTCCTTTCAGGATGTTGCGCCGGGAGAGGTAGACCATTAGTTCTGTTAGACCGGGTTGTGGGGTTTGGGTTTTCATGGCGTTGCGTTCGATGGTTTGGATTGTGAGGGTTGCGCGGGATCGAGGGGAAGATTGGGAGGTGGGTGAGTCGGGTTGGGGGGAGAGGGAGCGGATGTGGTCAAGGATGTCGATCGATTTAGGTATTGAGAGCGCGTCGCGCATTTCTTGGAACATGTAATTCTGTGAAGGCTAGTATGATTCGTTATCAGAGACTGGATGATTGTTCGTATGTGAACCAGCGTATAGGTCGTGTATGAGAGCCTGGATTTTATGCTCAAATTTGTGGAGAGCAAGCAGGTCGTTCCGTTCTTGAATGGTAGGTTGAGATGGAATATTGTTGCGAGAGACCGTTGACAAACCCACTCATCGATATCGTAGAAATGAAGCTTGAGTACTTACCACAACGTCCCATCAACATCAAATATTATTCCCTTCAAGATTGGTGCGTCTGTGCCAGCTGCTTTTGCTGTCTCAGGATTCAAGGGTGCGAACCTCCTGGGCCGCGGAGGATGATATCCATTGGTGTCTGTAGCGATCCCCAACGACGAGGATGTGGACATTGTTGCCATGCTCAGATAGACGTGAAATGGCGAGAAACGCGCGCGAACTGTAGTCCTGATGCGCTGGATTATGAGCATGTAGGTGGTATAGCTGTACCACTCGGGACTGAATATCTGTGCAACAAATTGAAGATATCCAAGCTTCGTACGAATGTAAGAATCATATGTGATGTAGTGTACGATCCGAATCTGTACTCGCGCAGGAAATAAATCGTTTTTCATGGACATTGTGTCTTTGGAGATAGCACATGGTTGATCCTTGAAGGTACAAGTACTTTGTTCAATCCCCAATGCTCGTGACGATCCATGTGGAGAAATTCGTTAAAGTAATGCGAGATTATGTCAAAGGCAAGCAATACATTGAACGCCATCAGAGCACGGTACTATGCTACTACTAGTAATCAAAGCTGATCAAAGACATCGGAAACCAATACCTACGTACTGACGGCATTCGCCTGTTCGCTGACCTCAAGACTTCAATCGTTCATTAGTATCATTAGTCCGCCATACATTGTGGTACATATGAGCAACATTTAACCACGACTCTAATGCTCTACAATGCCGTCCGACAACCGATCATTCCCGGGTATCATGCTAATTACACAAACGCCTATTCATGGACATTCATCATCTGGGGATCCGAAAGATGGGCCATGATGCTCACGCCAATGTCTTACATCTTCCTCTGCTGTCTCCTCTTTTCTCTTTCCTTTTGCTCATGTGCTTCTTGCGCCTCTCTTTCTTCTCGTTCGATGTCGTCCTCAATTGGATTTACGAAAAAGTCATCTTGAAGCGCTTCTTTAGCGCTCAGTCGTCTGGTATGATCGAGTTCAAGGAGTCCTTGCAAAAACTGAACGGCTTGAAATTCTCCGGAACCTAAGCCGCTGGATTCCTTCTCTCGGCAACTAGCCCAGAGAACAATCTTTTCCAAAGAAAATCCCTTCTCACCGATTGTCTCAATGTTTGTCTCAAATACACTGCCATGCATTGCAGCCACCCCCTGCAATCCGTTTCTTCCCAAAAACGGATGCGATCTCAATCATGGCGTCGACATCATCGGCACTGTTGAAGAACGGGAATCGCCGTGACAGCAAGGTGAGGAGGATGACGCCGGCAGACCATATATCAATCTTGGTCGTTTGTGCAGTGCATTTGAGAAGGACCTCGGGAGCTCGAAATCCTCTTGTGCCAGCTCGATTTGCTCGTCTTGATGGCCGCTGATCAGACTTGGGGTAGCCTGCCGATGTTCCCTCAGGCTGTTGTTGCAAGACTTGTATAGCATACGAATTCAGATAACGTTCTCTTCTTTTGTCTTTGTGCTCTTGACACATACACGGTTGCCAGTCCGTTCCTTGTCTCTCAGCAAGACCAAAGTCGACCAATACGCCATGTCTTTTGCCATGGTCGTACAGAAAATTGGTAGGTTTGATGTCTCTGTGCAGGATACCAGCCTTGTGTACATGAGCCAGAGCACTGAATAGGTTTTTGAAGTAGTGTCTGGTATCGCTGATGACGAACTCCCGGTAGAAGAGTCTGAAGTCTAGATGGGGAAAATATGGGAGAACAGCGATGACTTGGTCGAGATGTCGAAAAGCCGTCAGCAACGGACAGATGTACTTTGAGCTTCGTAGCTCATGTAGAAGCTCAAGTTCGTTGAGGATTCTATGGGGAGAAGAAGTAACATATATTTTTTTTCTTA